>NW_017619458.1:0-195000 GCF_001879475.1 Ipomoea nil
AAACGGTTTGACGTTCGTTAAGCTTATTTGTTGTAACTGCGAGTTCAGCTTTCAAGTTTGTTTGGATTCGGCGGCTTTCTTGATCTTGAATCGCCTTGATTTGTCGCAAGTGACGTTCGTTGTGAATCTTTTCAGCTGCTTCACGCTCCTTCTTCATGAGCTGAATGACTTCAAGTAAGCCTTTCGTCACTTCTCCTTTCAAATTCTTTCTGCTTTGTCAATCTGAGTCTTCAAAAATTTTGATGCTCCATTAATTCTTTCAGATTGACTCGGGTATCCGTGTGTTGTTGTTCTAGCATTTGGTTTTGTTCAACCAATTTTTCTCCAATTGTTTGACAAACAACATCACTGGATTCGGCACTTTGGCAAATAAGGATGAAAATATGTCATCTTCTTGTTCATCCATCTGCACAAATTTTGAGGGGATCCGAATGGACTTTTATTCGGATCTGTGAGAATAACTGTGTCATAAGTTGCATCCCTTCTTCTTCAGGTGATTCGGCTTCTTGATTGAGATCACCAATTTCTTCTTCTAAGACCTCTGTTCTCGTGTAGTTCTCTGTAAATAAATCTTCATTTTCTAGAACAGGGTCCATGGTAGGCATGGTAGACTCGGTATGGTGTACCGGCAATACACTGGATAAATCCTCTGTGATTTGCAGTCTTCTCAGTAGCAACTTCTACTGCAACTTCCACTGGTATATCTCTTCTTCTTTCTTCTGACACTTGTTCTTCTTATTTCTTCTCGTACTGACACTTCTCCTCTTAATTTTTTTCTTCTTTATCCCTTTTGTAGCCATAATTTTTTTTTTTTAATTTTTTTTATTTTTTTTTTTTTATTCATATAATTTTTTTATGTATCTTTTTGGCTACGAAACTTTTGATCTTTTTATATACGTAGGGATTTTTCATTTTGTAGGAGAGAGAGGAGAGAGAAAATAGAGATAGACAAAAAGCAAAAACCCATAAAATTTTATTTATCTCCTTCTTACAGAGAAGGAGAGAGAGAGAGATAACATACATTTCTTCAACAGGCAGAAAACCCGTACTCATGCAGTCTTCTGAGTCATAGCCTCCTGGTGGTGAAGGAGCATATCCCGGTCCTGAGTCACCACTTGACTCACTTTCCTCGAACATCGACCCGTTTGAGCTTGAAGATGAATAGGTTTGATTAAAAAACCTAGTAAAGTCCACTCGAGGACGGATGAACGGGTTGAGTGGCATCTGCTGAGGAGGCGGTGGAGGAGCAGGGATTTCTTGTGGCAGTGGTGCAAGAACTGGCAGACTTGGTGGAAACTTCGGGAGAGGCTCTGGTGGGGGAGGAGGTTGATAGCCCATCAAAACCGAAACCGGGAGGAGGTAGAACCGGTCCAAAAGTCAGTTGTTTTAAATACTGAAGATATTCTGAATTGCTCATATTCAGAATTTCAGCATATATGTCAGGTTGAACAACCGGAGAAAATTTCATGAATGGAGGCTCAGACCCTTCCACTCGGTCTTGTTCTGCCAATGGTTTCTTGGCACCATCATCTTCTTCATAGATAAAGCCCGGCTCACGCGGTGGTGATTCTGCTACAGCTTGAATTTTGGTGACTCCTTTTCTTGCTCCTTTTCATCAGATATTAACACCAGAGGGTTGCTTGGTGTTTCTCCTGCCATTTTTCGTCCCGTCCGTGCGTGTTGCCCTTCGGGGTTGTTTGAGACTTTCTCCCAAGTTCTCTGAGTTTCCTTCCTCACCTTGTTTTCCTGAGACTCGCTGGACACCATCTTGCACCTGCAAAAATTCAAACAACAAAATCTTCCACAACAGGTATGTCTCGGCTGTCTCCCAATATATAGGGCGATCAGGAGTGTAACCGGTTCACTTGCCGATGGAGAGTTAATTCTTTTTGCCATCGTTTAGAGTTTACGGATGTGATGGATAGCGACAAGACTTCTCATTGGCTAAGATGGCGGTGGATGGGAAGAGATTTGATGGGCAACGGTTTAGAGGGGAGAGTTTAATGAGGGGGGTTAGGTTTTAATTGCTCTGTGGGAGACGATTGATATTATTAGGCTGAGAGAAGGTATGGGGTGCCGATTTGAGAGAGAAAGAATATCAGTTTGGAAAGATTTGATCTAGGAGAGGATTATGGGGGGGAGGTTTAGGTTGGGTGGAGGTTTAGAAGGGGTAGGAGTTTATGGGTGGAGGTTTGATGCCCAATTAAACTCTAATTTTCCTCCTTTGTCTCCTGATTTCCTTCTCAAAATCGTATACCACAGATATAATATCACTCAAACATCTCGTTAGTAGCAAAAATTACTCCACAAATAATTAATCACACATACCAAAATATTAAACACATATACACGGCATTCCTAATTAAAATACATATAATTTGGAAATTAACACAATTAACACACATATTCCTAATTTATAATTAGAAACAACTTTATATAAAACATATTAATCAGATTCCAAAATATTTTAGAAACTAACAAAAATACTAATTTCTAGATTTCTAAAACATTTTATAGCAATTTATATCACATATACTGCATATATACGAAACACACATACAAATAACATATTAAATCACATTTTGCACATAGCACATATATATTAACAAATAAACATGGTAAATCATTTTTAGAGCAAATTGTTCATGCAAACAAGTTAGTTAATTTACAGAAACATGAACACATACTCAAAAACTGATTAACACATTAAAACATGCAATTTTAAACAAATTATCAAATAAATCACGAATTGCACATTTCATCAAATTAATTTGCATGGCATATGATCTCACGTTAAATAATACATGCAAATGCACAAATAAATTCCTAACACATATTGCAATTTTATCATATAAAAATTTCGAGTAAAAACATGCATATAAACACATAAAACAATTTATCCATATAAAACAATTTATTTTGAGCACAAGTATCAATTTAAATAGAGAGTTTAAGTCCAGTGATACTTAGCTCATTTCGATCATTCCCAACTCATGCCTTAAGGTAGAAAATCTCGTTTCGCATAAAGGCTTCGTGAGAATATCAGCAACTTGGTTTTCCGTAGGGATATATTCGATCTTCAGATTTTTCTTTTCAACGTGATCCCTTATAAAGTGGTGTCGAATGTCGATGTGTTTGGTTCTTGAGTGAAGCACCGGATTGTGAGTGATAGCGATTGCACTAGTATTATCACAATAAATACTAACGTCATCACAATTAACTCCATAATCCTTCAATTGTTGCTTCATCCACAAAATTTGCGCACAACAACTTCCTGCAGCAATATATTCGGCCTCGGTGGTACTAGTTGCGATGGAATTTTGCTTTTTGCTAAACCAAGAAACAAGCCTTCCCCCCAAGAACTGGCATGTCCCGGAAGTGTTTTTTCTGTCTATTTTGCAACCTGCAAAATCCGCATCTGAAAAACCCGTTAGAGTAAAATCTGTACCTTTTGGATACCATAATCCAACATTGATTGTGCCTTTCAGATATCGTATGATCTTCTTTGTTGGGGTGAGGTGGCTGTCTTTTGGATTTGCTTGGAATCTTGCACACACGCCCACAGCATAAGAAATGTCCGGCCTGCTTGCAGTAAGATATAGAAGTGAACCAATCATTCCTCTATATTTTGTTTGATCGACATCTTTTCCATCTTCATCTTTGTCTAGCCTTGTTGATGTGCTCATTGGAATTTTGATCGATGATTTTCCATCAAGGCCAAACTTCTTTATCAAGTCGCGGGTGTACTTTGCTTGATTGATGAATACTCCTTCTTTCAGTTGTTTGACTTGTAAGCCCAAGAAGTAATTCAATTCACCCATCATGCTCATTTCGAATTTATTCTGCATAAGCTTCAAATATTTCTCACACAAAGAATTGTTAGTGCTTCCAAAAATAATATCATCAACATATATTTGCACTAATAAAATATGATCACCATCTTGAATTCTAAATAAAGTTTTGTCAACAAGGCCTTTGGTGAATCCACAGCTTATTAAGAACATTGATAAAGTATCATACCAAGCTCTAGGTGCTTGTTTCAACCCATACAATGCCTTTTTAAGTTTGTAGACTTTATTACCTTCGCCTTTTACCTCAAAACCTGGGGGTTGTTCGACATAAACTTCTTCTTCGAGTAAACCATTCAAGAATGCGCTTTTCACGTCCATTTGATAAACGGTGAAATCTTTGTGTGCGGCGTAGGCTAGGAAAATTCTGATTGCTTCAAGTCGAGCCACTGGTGCAAAAGTTTCATCAAAAACAATTCCTTCTTCTTGAGAGTATCCTTTTGCAACGAGCCTTGCTTTATTCCTAACAATCACGCCTTCTTCGTTTGCTTTGTTCCGGAAGACCCATTTGGTTCCTACAATATTGTGGTTCGGCGGTCTTGGAACAAGTTCCCAAACATCGTTTCTTTTGAATTGATCGAGCTCCTCTTGCATAGCATTTATCCAATCCGGATCATTGAGAGCTTCATCAATTTCTTTTAGTTCAATCTGAGATAGATAACACGTGAACAGTGCTTCCATGGTAGATGATCTTGTTTTCACGCCTTCATGGATATTCCCAATAATTAATTCTGGAGGGTGATTTTTGAGCCATCTTAAATCTGGTTGAAATGGGTGCATGGTACTGGGTGGATCCATTTGTTGTGAATTTGCAGTGTTGGTTCGAATTTCATCAATTAAATTGTCTTGAAATTGATTACCAACATCACATGCAATTTGATCATTAATTGGATCACCACTTGTACTGCATCTCCATTCCCACGTGAGGCATCACTCCCAAAATTATTATTTAAAGAATTTCCAACTTCTTCTGGGTGAGGGATGGGATTTTCTAGAGAATTAATTTCCAACTCATCCATTCCCTGCAAAACATCATCTTCACACGTATCATTAGTATCACAAAAATCAATATGACACTTGTTACCATTTTGTGCAATTTCTTCGTCCAGAGCGCCATTTTTTATTTGTGATTTTTCATCAAATACCACGTGTATGGATTTTTCAACCACCATTGATCTTTTATTCAGAACTCTGTACGCCTTGCTGGTAGCTGAATATCCTAGAAAAATTCCTTCATCTGCACGCTCATCAAAAGCTTTTAGATGCAATTTATCATTAATATGAATAAAACATTTGCATCCAAAAATATGAAAATAACCAATATTTGGTTTTCTCCCTTTATATAGCTCATATGGCGTCTTCTTGTGCTGCTTATGGATCATGCTTCGATTTTGCGTGTAACAAGCAGTGTTGATAGCTTCCGCCCAATAGCGTTTTGGGAGACCGGCAGCACTAATCATCACTCGTGCGGCTTCTTTGAGCGTCCGGTTTCTTCTTTCGGCAACACCGTTTTGTTGCGGTGTTCTTGCGGCAGATAATTGATGAGAAATTCCATGTGAATTGCAAAAAGCTTGTATAACTCCATTCACGAACTCGGTTCCGCGATCCGTTCGTATTTTTGATATTTGCAATTCTTTCTCATTTTGTAGTTGCTTCAACAGCTTCGGTAGAACTTGCTCAACTTCATTTTTCTTCTTGAGAAACACGGTCCAAGTGTACCTGGAAAAATCATCAACAACAACGAGAGTATGTTTCTTACCACTTACACTTATTGGATCAACCGATCCAAATAAGTCCATATGTAGTAAGCTTAGCGGTCTTGACGTTGACTCGTGTGTCTTTGATTTGAATGATGATTTGATTTGCTTTCCGCGTTGGCATGCATCACACACTTGGTCCTTCTTGAAGATAATATCTGGCAAGCCTTCTACTAGATTCTTCTTTGCAAGCTGATTGATGGTCTTGAAGTTTAAGTGGTTGAGCTTTCTGTGCCATTCCCAATTAGCTTCATTTGAATTTCTGGCCATTAAGCACACTGAATCTTTGCTAGTGCTCCAATCCACAATATACATATTCTTTCGTCGTTTTCCAGATAAAATAATCTCATTTGTGAGCTCATTTTTGATTAGGCAATTATCTTTAGAAAATTCTACAAGATAGCCTTTATCACAAAATTGACTAGTGCTCAACAAATTAAATTTTAATCCTTCAACGAAAGAAACATCTTCAATCTTCAAACCATTTTTCTTGATCGTGCCAATTCCTTTTGTAATTCCATAATTTTGATTTCCTCCGAATATAACTTTTGGTCCATCGATTTCTTTGAAATTAACTAGATAGGATTTATTTCTAGTCATGTGGCGTGAGCAACCACTATCGATGTACCAAACATCCTGCAAAAAAGATTAATTAATTTTAGGTACCCATATTTGCTTGGGTCCTTTACTGTTAGTGATTTTTGGTAACCAAACCCACCTTGATCTTATTGAATTAAGATGAGGCGATTTGTAACCATTAGAGACACGATAATCATAACTCACATTAGAAAATATTTTTGGCGCCGGGTTTTGAAAATTATTTTTATATTTTGGCATCTGGGAAGAGAATGGTTGCTTTGGTCTATAAAAAGTATTACATCTATTGCACAACCAATCTTTTTGAGTGGGATAAAATCTCCCAACTTTATTTCTAGAAAAGCTTCCCTCTTTTCTATGAAATCTTTTTGCACTTGACTCTTTGGCATATCTTTGCTTGTAGAATTTTTGTTGCTTTGCCGTAGTATAAACTTGTTTCGGCCTTTCAACATTCAACTTTGCGTTTGATTGATAGCCAAGTCCTTGTCTCATCGTGCTATTCTGACTTTTAACAAATTTTACCACTTGAACTTTATTATTTAAAGTAGTAGTAGAATTAGTCAGATTTTGAGGGGTTTGAGAACATGTGGAGTCATAACCAATTCCGGTTCTATCTCCTGATGGCTTTTGCATGCTCACCATTTTATCTATAATTTTAGACGAATTAGTGAACGTAGCAATAGTAGCTCTAAGATTATGTTCTCTAACTTCTCTTGCTTTACACTCTTCTTGAAGATGAATATTTTCATTCTTCAATTTACTCACTTCAAGTAAAGCATCTTGCAATTTTTTATTCATTTCTTCTTTTTCAAGAATTAGAATATTATTGCGCTCCTTGAGTTGAGGATGAGTGAGCATAATCTCTTGACATTCTCGCATTAGATTGTCAATAGATTCACGAGAAAAAGAGGAATTAACAGAATTGAAAGAATTAGAACTTACCTCTTCTTCCTCTGCTTCAAGAGCCATAAGACAATCTTCACTTGTACTCAACTCATTTGACTTGCATATTAGCGCCGTATCATCATCCGAATATGAGCTTTCATCGCTTGATGATGAATCCTCCGAATCATCATTTTCGTTTGGTTCGTTGCCAACGAGAGCTTTTCTTTTGTCGCGCTTGAACCTTTTGCTTTCGGATTTGTTCGGTGTAGATTCAACATTTTTGCCTTGATACTTGCTAACGATCGGATACGGACAATTTATTTTAAAATGTCCGGGTTTGCGGCAATTGTAGCACAAATCCTTATTTTCTTCGACTTTTTCTTCTTGTGTTATGCGAGAGATGAATTTTCCACGAGCAGACTTTTTGTTGTCTCCTTTTCGCATAAACCTTCTAAACTTTTTGACAAAAAGAGCAAATTGTTCGTCAGTCATAAAATCAACATTATTTTCTACTGACCTGGAGGTTGACGGTTGTTCGGCCATTAGAGCAGAATTTCGAGCTTCATGTACATCATCATCTTTGGCCTTCATTTCGAACTCATATGCTTTTAGATTACTAAATAATTTGTCTGTTGACAACATTCTTAGATCTCGGTAATCGCGCATAGCCGTAACCTTCATATCCCATGCAGATGGTAAGCCTCGTAGGATTTTGAGATTAATTTCTTTTTGGCCAATATTTTTGCCAAGATCACTAATCTCTCCAAGAACTTTGATCATTCGAGCTTCCATGTCTGCAAAACTTTCATTTGAGAGCATTTTGAAATCTTCGAACTTCTTCATGGCGATTGTGAGCTTATTGTCTTTTTCTTGTTCATCTCCTTCGCCAATCTTAATGAGAGTTTCCCATATTTCTTTGGCAGTGGCACACTTTCGGATCTTCGGAAATATTGTATCATCGACAGCTTTGAATAGAATATCCTTGGCAATATTGTCAAGATTATTCCGCGTTGTATCGTCCGATGTCCATTCCGATTTTGGCTTTTGTACGTACTGTGGAGCATCCGGGGATATAACAAACGCCGTATTGATTTTTAATATTTCTATAGGGCCAGTGGAAATAACTTCCCACATTTCATCGTGTAAAGCCGATAAGTGTACCTGCGTACGAACTTTCCAATCATCAAATTTATCAAGAGAGAATAATAGATTTTGAGCTAAATCTTTCTTCATCATCATCACGAGAGATATGAAAGATTAATCCAATTCACACACTTTGTAGAATGGATCAGCCTAGCAGTCAAAAATAGTTAACCCAGTTGGGCAACGTGTTTAAATACCAAAGGTTGATACAAACTGACTCAAATAGGCTACAGGCTCTGATACCAATTGTTGATCCCAAAAGAGGTAGGGTGAAAGTCTAGAGGGGGGGGGGGGGGGGTGAATAGACTTTCAAACTTTTTCGCACAGCACAACAATTGCTATGACAGAGATAAACCAAAACTCTTAACTAGATTGTTAGAGTATGGTGCACAGCGGAAATAAATAAACATAAAGTGTGTGTGAGATTGTGTGAGCAGTATATCTTCGTGAGAGCGAATATGTAAAGAGCGGTATGTAAAGAAAGCAGTAAAGAACACAAGACAATTATAGTGGTTCGCGAGGTGGTGTAATCCTCCTACTCCACTTGCTCTTTTCTCCAAGAGCCAATTCACTATATCTACCACTCCTTGGTTCCAAGATACAATGAATTTCCGTGATCTAGTGCTTTGATCACAAAGCCCGCACTAATCACGCCCAGTGACACCACACTGCTGCTTCGGGTTTCACGTCGCCGCGCTACTATCCTAGGATTTCACGACTCCGCGTTACTTTCCCCCCGTCTTCCACACTCCGGTAGAAACGTATCCCGTGATCTGGTGCTTTGATCACCAAGCCCACACCAATAACGCCCAGTGCCTTCGACACTGCTGCTTCGGATCTCACAGCTCCGTGTGACAATCCAGGATTTCACAGCTCCGTGCTACTTTCCTCCCTTCTCTTGTTTTGCTCCAAAACAAGTGTTGTCTTGCTTCCAACTTCTGAGACTCTGTAGATGATCTTCAATGATGCGCAGGTCTCTTTGATGAAGATAAACACTCTGGAATGATTTCTCTTGACAGCTCTGAGTGTTTTCTCTCTTTGAATATATCAAGTAAAGCACTTGATATTTTGCTCTGCTTTGCTCTGTTTAAGAACTCTCTGAATATTTTTCTCTTGAAGCTCTCTGAGTTCTTTTCTCACACTTGAAGATTTTAGCTCTTAGAATTTTAGCTTTCTGCTCGTATATTTTTCTCTGCTCTGTTCTTCTTCAAGTCTTCATATCTTCATCATTTTATAGCTGGTAATGAGAATCTGTCCGTTGGGAAGAGACGCTCTCATTTTTGAAATCTTGTATCTTTTGTCAGAGATCTTATCTTATCTTCTGCAAAAATGTCAGAAAGAGATAAGCTAGCCGTTGATGGAGTTTCATCTCCATGTAAATGAGCTCCCAAACTTCATATGATACTCCTCTGTTTTAACGTTGAGTGAAAATATCTGGGTCTCAGTTTTGGTGTAGAATGGTTTCTCTGATCAGCTCTGAAGTGGTCTTTGTATCTTTGGGATTTAAAAATAATCTTTATTTTAATCCCATTTCCTTGTGAGAATATTTTTCACTGTAAGTTCTGCTTCATCTTCTTCATTCTCACGTCTGGGTGTTCTCTGACTTCAAACTGGCTTTGAACTTCCACCCAATTTGAATTTCTCCTTTGTAATTGACACCCAATTTCAATTGGCTTGTAATTGGCACCCAACTGCTCCTGGTGCTTTCAATTGCTTCCCAATTTGAATTGTTGACTTTGACTTTGAAATTTGAATTGTTGATTTTGACTTTGAAATTGGCTCCCAGACTTCTCCTGGTATTTGAATTTCATCTCAATTCAATTTGATCTCCATGTCTTCTTTGAATCGGTCCCAACTTTGAAATTGCATCCCACACTACAACCTCAATTGGCTCCTAATTTCACATTGGCTCCCATCTTGAATTGATTTCCATGTGAAACTTGCTCCCAATATCAATTGATTTTGATTTCGCTGAAACTGGCTCCCAATTTCAATTGCTTCGAACTAATTGATTTCCATGTGAAACTTGCTCCCAATATCAATTGATTTTGATTTCGCTGAAACTGGCTCCCAATTTCAATTGCTTCGAACTAGCTCCCAATTTCAATTACTATGAAATCGGCTCCCAATTCCTTTGAATTGGGAGCCAAGTGCAATTGCTTCCCAATTTCCACTTGTAATCGACGCCCAAAGCTTAAACTAGCGCCCAACTCCATCAGATTAATTTAATTTGACTTCTCAAATTTTACCTTGTAAAATTGTTGATGGTGAGTTTTAAACTTAAGCCATTTCGGATAATATATCAAGCATCATCCACTTCGTCCATACAGCTTTTGATTAAATCTCCAATCACATTTGATGTACTTCTTTCTTTCCGTAGATGCTTGATCTCTAAGTCAATTTCATGCATTCTTCCAATATTAATTTTCTTCACGAAAATTCTTCTGGGATATCTTCTTTGAATAGTAGCGACGTGAATATTGTATCATTCATCTTCTTCTTCAATTTGTTATTTTGTCTAGACAAATTCTTGATTTTCGGCTTTATATCTTCTTCTTCTATTTTCATCCATTTTCCTCTGTTTCTCTCTTTTCATAATTAAATAATTTCCCGATCACGGTCTAAGACTCTACTAGACCTATAAATAAAATTGGGGGATCTACAAATACAAATTTGGCATATCAAAACCATTACACTTTATTCCTAACATCATTTGCATATGATAGTCTATTATCATATAAGTGTGCATGTGCCATATTAAAATATGAGGAGACAAATCTCATTGGCAAGACTGAGCTATGCAAAGAGTATACATGAATAATAACTCTTCAACTCCATGCTACAAACAAATTGCAACCAAAGACTTTGATATATAATTATATATCTATGCATCTCATATTCAATTTGAAGGAACAAATAGCCCCCACTAATAAATTAATCATGCATCACTTAAATTTATGTTCCCCAGTTATCTAACGCATAATCACTTTTTGATCTCATTTTGTGAAGAACATCATATATAACATTTTCGAACAACTCTAAATCCAAGAAACACGTGCCTACACATAGACATAACAATATGCATGAGATATTGATCATCAAGATTAACCATTTATATCTTGGATGTTAAGAGTGAGGGAGCATGTTTAAGTAATATAATGATCTTGCTATTTCAATTCTTCAAGACCAATATGCTATAAAAGATAATTATGTGATATATCATCATCGTAACTATAACTGCTTACACTTTAAATTCAAGAGCACAAGATTTAATAATGACTAAGTCATAATATATACAGAATATTAATAATTTTGTGTGCTGAAAAACATGTAGCTAACTATCTCTTAGTTATGTCAATCCTCATGTTGTGCACACTGAAGAGAACGAACCAAAAGATGAAATATAATGTGGTGATGACGCATGAAAATATTTCTAACACCCATTAAAAGAATTAACACATACACATGTATTAAAGAAAAATAATACTTAGCTCAGAGTTCGACAGACTTGAAGTGGATCATCATTAATCGCCTACCGGCGGTAGTTTAGATCGGTGAGAGGTTCGAGCTTGGTGAGGTCAGAGGAGGTTTAGATCCGAAGGTCGACATGATAACTTAAGCACAGATATTTGCTTTAACTGTTGTAAAATTGGTCACAATATGTCGTAGATCTAGGCTACTGTTTATATAGGTTGAGTATAGAAGATATCCTGAACCAATCGGTGACGTGCGCAAGACACTACCTTAAAAGCAAATATTGCCCGGAGATGGTAACAGTCTTACCAGTTGCTTTCGACCAGTTAACACCGAAGCTCAGGATTGCAGAAGAGAAGAAGAGAAGAATGTGTTGAGTGTTTAGAGCTCAGGAGGAGCAGGGTATTTATAGCTATAGAATTACATGCTCCTCCTCTCTTAGCCATTCAATTTCCACTAAAATATGGGGGTGGTGGAGAGGACCACATTTGTAGGAGTTAAACCTCACTCCACAATTTATTGTGGATGGAAATAATCCACACTTATTTGAGTGTTATTCCCAACATACTGTATACAAGTTCTGAATTTTGAAAACTGAAGTTCTTCATCAGGTAGTTTAATAAGGGTCTGGATGAGTGGTCCAAGGTGTACAAAAAAAGACTCTTGGATGTAAATCATAGAGCATTTTGTACTCCTAGTGGTAGTCACATTCTTAACTTAACTTTGTGTAATAGTGCAAATAGTTGTGACAAAGCAAGGTATTCCTTTGGGGGTAGTACAACTTATTTATACAATACAATTATTATTTATATATATGAAATACTTGAAAATGGGTCCAAATTACGATGTCGCACAAGACCTCTATTTTCATTGGAACGGCCCTGGGTATTTTTGTTCAAAAAATTATATAGTACAACACTAAAAATAGAATGTACAAAATGATTAGCATTAAAAACATAAACATAAATGAGGGATATAACTTTGGTTGAAATTTATTATGTTTTTAGATAGGTGTACTGTATACATATTGAAATCCCGTAATTTTTGCCTGCAACCGGGCCATATGTATTGCATGTAGGTAAGATTAGGTCGAACGGCGGCGGCGGTCGGTATTCACTTAAAATGCGATTCTGTTGTTTTCAATTTTGATGTTGATGGTTGAACCATGCAAACAGTAATTTTTTTGGTAACTGACTAATAATTATCACTATCATTTTTTAGTGACCAAAGAAATTGCCCTCACCTTATGCGTTGATTAATTAATTATCATCACATTTTATCTTTAAACTAGCATTGTACCCGTGCGATACACGGTCTATAAATTATACCTATAACATTGTAATAGGTTATTATAGGATATTGCAAGATCAACGAAAAGATATTAAGTTGAAAAATTAACATTTTATTTACAAATTATTAAAAACTTCCTAACAAACAACATTAATACATTAATTGTTGAAGTACGTCTTTTTATAAAAATCATTACAAATTAGAATTTTTAGACCCCTAGAATTGCTAACTTACACATCTATACAATTATCCGTGTATAAACACTGATTTCTTCAATAGCAACCATGAGATAGTGTTTGACCTTGACTTTTATTTATTGTCATGGTATATGATCACATCAATGGCAATTGTCACCTTTAGAATTTAAAAGGCAATCTTGTATCTGATGGAGTCATAAACATTCTAGGTATTAATACCAAACTTCCGGCGTTGTCACCAGTCATTATTTTGGCCTCAATAACATGCTCAGACAATCTTGTAATAATCAATCTCGTACCATTACATCAGCCTAATGAGTGATCTATATTTCGCAACAACATTACAGGTGATCCAACTTTCAATGTTAATGCATGGTTTTCAATAACATTACCGTGTTCACCATACATCCGTGTTCACTACTCGATTCTCCATCCTAGATCTATCTATGTAAATTATCCTTGCGATGCACGAACAAAATTTGTCGTTGGAAAATGCCATAAACCAATGATGGACTTGTGTTCGTTTGTACATTATAGCATGTAGGAAAACAATTTTCCACAAAAATTAAATAAAATTGGATACGAAGAAGTAATAATTACTCCGTAATATATAAGCCAAATATAAGAGCAAAATAAAGACAAATCTTGATCTGCATTATATAAAATGAAAGACCATACATAGCTAAAGTTTATATATATATATATATATATATATATATATATATATATATATATATATATATATATATATATATATATATATATACACACACACGTATGATACCCATGCTCAAGAACTATATAGAAGTAAAACCCAGCTTGCATCCAAATTCCCGTTCTATAATCTGCTCTCTATCTCTCGTCTCACTCTCATGTATCTCTCGTCTATCCGTCATCTAAGTATGCATCCAGAAAATCCATCTCTGCGAAGATCAATCATTGAAGAATCCTTTAGCTAAGTATTCCCCGCCCTTTTTTTAAAAAAATTGATCCATTTTCTGGGGGTGGGGAGATGAAGTATAAGACATAGTAATTTCTGTAAAAATCTTAATTTTCAGGGTTTATGAGAGATTTTCAATTTCAGATCTGGAATTGATACCTAATTTCAGTAGGTAAATTCTTGGATTCTCTAATTGCATGTGGATGGATGAAGAATCGTACTGTTTTTTGAAAAATAGATAAGTATTTTGATTTGAAAAAATTTGCTTAACCATTAGTCTATAGGCTTTTTTTCCTGATTTTTCACTGTAGACAATAATAAATGGAATGTGGATGGATGAAGAATCGCACTGTTTTTTGCACAAAGAAAAGTGTTTTGATTTGATAAAATTTACAGATATACAATGATTAAAGTTTTCTACTAATGTAGTTATTTTACTTTAGTTCGATTTATATTCTTAAAGAAACAGGTTGATCACATATTCATGGAGAAACAGATATTTTGCAAGGAAGAAATATTATTCTTAAAGAAACAGGATGATCACATATTCATGAAGAAACAGATATTTTGCAAGGAAGAAAGATTATAACTGTGAACACATTTTTCAAAACTTCCCATTTTTTGAATCACTCCCTTAGCTTTGTTGTTCCATCCTTCTTGCCACCAGGTACTCTTTCCATCTACCCTCTCTCGTCCCCTATTGCACCATAATTGTATGAAATAGCTACAGCACCATAACCGTTTCCAGATTCAAACTTTTTGATTTGCTCAGTGATGATTTCTTTAGTCTCTTTATTTGTGAGCTTCTGATTTTGCTAGAGGTGGTGTAAAACTCAAATCTTTGGGCTTTTTGTAGATTTTGACTGTGGTCTTTATGCATTGCCCATGGTGAGTACTGCATTACCTGTTGACTTACACAACTTCATCTATACGTATGATACCCATGCTCAAGAAAACTAATACATATTTAAAAGAAATTCATTGATAAAATGCACTAAATGCTAAGTATGTACAACAAATAAAATGATTTCAACACTGAAATGTGTTCCAATTTATATAAAATACGTTATATACTTTTTCTAGAAATATAAATAGTTTTGGCAATTCTTTAGATATTCAATTTTAACAGGGGTAGCATTCTACTGAAAAACTTTTAAATTGTACAACTTACTAAATAAATGTAAGGTAAAAGATAAATAAATGTTATATAAATAATTAGGTATAGAATCAGATTATAAAAGAAACAGTAAAAACTAATTAACAGTTATGTAGACTAAGTTTATGCAGTGCTTGCCTGCTTAGCTCTACATAACTGCAAGAGAACTAACGCAGGATCATTATTAGATTTAAACCATGACTCAAATCTTCGAAACTCGATCATCCCACACTGTACACTTCAACCTAATATTTTCACAAAATATTAACCAAGTATTACTGAGATAAATATAAACAGTTTTAAATACTTCGCATTTTCTATGGTAAAATAAATGACTTTTAACACCAGAATGTATAGATACAAATTTATTAGCATCACAATGTGACACGAGCAAAGAATATATCTCTGGGTATTTTGCCCTCAGCACTGTTGTTACAAACAGAGAATAAATTTAGATTGCATAGAAATCTAAAACTTACAAATTAGCTCTTTGTCATGGAACCGTGACAATTAAGAAATTTTTAATACAATACACATTGCCTGTCTCAAATTTATTTTGATACTTAAAGACACATGCTCTATAGAAAGATGAGCATGCAAAAAGCTTCTCTGCAATAATGTACAAAATGTATGAAAGAAGACAGATTTGATGAAAAAAATGTATGTATATGCAACTGTTGAGTATGTAAGAAGACAAATTTGATGAAAAAATGTATGTATATGCAACTGTTGAGTATGAAAGACAGACTTGATCCCAGAAACAGTTGGTAAAAAGCTCCATATTTTAAAATATTGCTAGGCAAAGCACAAAGATAAAATATCTGTCAATGAATCTCCCATTGACCATGATGGATTGCTGCTTTTTTACACTACTACTGACATTAATGCCTTTTCGCAATGTCAAATTAAATGTTTTGTTAGCTGAAACAACCAAAAAAGTAGAAAACCAACAGTGAAGTACCCACCAAACAATACCATTTATTAAAAAATATATATATAATAACAAATCTTACTTAAAAAAAAAAAAAAAGAACAAACACTAATCAGTTTGACTGAAACTGTACCTAGACAAAGTCTCCATTTTCTTCTTGGGGTTCAAACTTAGATGTTAGATTTAGATGTTAGATCTTTGTCTTGATTATAAAGCAACTTCGGACAATGAACATCTACTAATGCCCTCGATCATTGAGAATTTTCATAGTATACTCTGTTTATACAAATGAAAAAAAACAACATAAAATTAAATAAGAAACCATTACTATGCATACCTCTCGAATCTTGATCATGGATAACACGGTTTTTATACTTGATTGATTCACTGCCTCTTCTTTCTGGAATTTCATATTTACGCAGCCATCAAGCTTTGATAGCACGGTTGGTTTTCGAAGGAGAGATTTTACGGGCAAGAATGCAGAGATGTGTTTTGTAGCACGGCTGATTTTCGAAGGAATGATGCTTGAAATTTGTATTGTGGTAATATCTTTAATTTTCAAGTGTTTGTATTTGATATCAATAGTGTTGGGTTGGGCTTCCCTCCTATGTGGTAAATAGCCCAGTTTGGACCAAGCCTTTTGTATTCACTATATTTTTGTTGGACCTCTTCTCATGAGCCCTAATTATTATTATTATTATTATTATATTTATATAATATAATAATATTTAATTAGGAATATATGGATGAATTATGGAATGGTGAGGCGGCAGTTTGTTTACCAAAGTTGTGAAAAGGAAACTTTTCCTTTTTATGGTTCATTCTTCATTATATATATATATATATATATATATATATATATATATATATATATATATATATATATATATATATATATATATATATATATATATATATATATATGTTATGGCAGTAGGGCAGTGGTGTTGCGGTGAAACCTTTTGCTTCAATTCGGCAGAGAAGTTCCAGGCGGCAAAACAAAGTTCTTCTACATCTTTTATTATTCTGCTCGGCAGATAGAGAGAGGAGAAGAGCTAGGTTCTGGGTGATTTCTTTATCATATACTTGTAGAGGTCAGCTTATTTGTTCTAGGTAGTGGGATTTTTCCCAACAAAGTGGTATCAGAGCCCTGGTTGTTGATTGGGTACATTTGACATGGAGACAAACATGAGTAATATGGTACGATTGAATGGTAAAAATTATCACATTTGGAAGGCCAAGATGATGAAGGATCTTCTGTTTGTGAAGAAATTACATCTACCTGTGTTTGCAACTGCAAAGCCAGAAATCATGTTAGATGAAGAGTGGGACTTTGAGCACCAACAAGTTTGTGGTTATATTCGCCAATGGGTTGAAGATATTGTTATGAATCACATTATCAACGAGACACATTCCAGAAGCCTGTGGGATAAACTTGAGACCCTGTATGCTTCCAAGACAAGCAATAACAAATTGTTTTTGCTAAAACAATTGATGAATCTAAGATTCAGGGAAGGTACATTGATCAATGATCATGTCAATGATTTTCAGGGTGTTCTTGATCAATTGTCTAGCATGGGCATCAAATTTGAGGATGAGGTACTTGGTCTCTAGTTGCTTAACACTCTACCTGATTCTTGGGAAACATTTTGGGTTTCTTTGACCAATTCTGCTCCCAACGGTGTTGTGACCATGGAGTATGTCAAGAGTGGTATCTTGAATGAAGAGTCAAGAAGAAGATCGCAAGACACCTCCACTTCTTAGTCAGATATTTTGGTTACAAATGATAGGGGGAGAAACAAACAAAGGGGTCAGAAGGGTAGAGATAAAAGCAGAAGTAAGTCAAGGTCATGGCACAAGGATGTTGACTGTTATCATTGTGGCAAGAAGGGTCACATCAAGAAAAATTGCTTCAAGTTGAAAAGGGAACAGAAACAAGACAAGAAAGATGATCACACAGAAAACCAGGTTGCAATAATTAGAGCAGATTTGCTTCTTGCTTGTGATGAGAACGCCGTCAACGTTGCATGCCATGAGACAACTTGGATTGTAGATTCAGGTGCATCTTACCATGTTACACCAAGGAAGGAATTCTTTACTTCATATACTCCAGGTGACTTTGGATAGCTAAGAATGGGTGATGATGGTCAGGTGAAGGTGATTGGTACCGGTACAGTTTGTCTTGAGACCAGCAATGGCACAAAGCTGGAACTTAAAAATGTAAAGCATGCACCGGGTATCAGACTGAATCTCATTTCTACAGGAAAACTCGATGATGATGGTTTCTGTTGTTTCTTTGGTGATGGACATTGGAAAATCACTAAAGGCTCGCTGGTTATTGCACGAGGTAACAAGTCTTCTAACTTGTACTCTTTACAAAGCTTTATTTCTGGTGATTCAGTGAATGTGGCAGCAAAAGAATGTGCATCAGAATTGTGGCATAAACGACTTGGCCGCATGAGAGTGAATGGGATTGATTACCTTGCCAAGAAGAACAAGCTTTCAGGAGTAAAGGAAGCTAGATTGGACAGATGTGTTCATTGCCTGGCAGGGAAACGGAAAAGAGTTTCTTTTATGAGCAATTCTCCTTCGAAGAAGCCGGAGCCACTTGAGTTGATACATTCTGATGTGTGTGGACCAATGAAGGTTAGATCACTTGGAGGTGCATCTTACTTTGTGACCTTCATTGATGATTATTCTAGGAAACTCTGGGTTTACACTTTGAAGCACAAAAGTGATGTGCTTGGTGTGTTTAAAGAGTTTCATGCCCTTGTTAAGAGACAGACAGGGAAGAAATTGAAGTGCATCCGTACTGATAATGGCGGTGAGTACCGTGGCCCATTTGATGAGTATTGCAGAATGCACGGTATTAGACATCAGAAAACTCCTCCTAAAACTCCTCAATTAAATGGCTTAGCAGAGAGGATGAATCGGACAATTATGGAGAGAGTCAGATGTATGCTTGATGATGCAAAGTTGCCTAGTTCTTTTTGGGCAGAGGCAGTTTCCACAGCTGTTCATTTTATCAACTTATCTCCCGTTATTGCTTTGAATAATGAAGTTCCTGATAAGGTTTGGTGTGGAAAGGAAGTTTATTATGATCACCTCAGAGTCTTCGGTTGTAAGGCATTTGTGCATGTCCCAAGAGATAAAAGATCTAAGTTGGATTCGAAGACTAGACAGTACATTTTCATTGGTTATGGTCTTGATGAATTTGGCTACAAGTTGTATGATCCAGTTGAGAAAAAGCTTGTGAGAAGCCGTGATGTAGTGTTCTTTGAAGATCAAACCATTGAAGATGTTGACAAAGTGAGAAAGCCAGAATCTCAAGATACCGGAAGTTTGGTTGACTGTGAGCCAGTTTTCAGCAAAGATACACATGATGATAATGAGGTTCAAGAGAATGGCCAGAACGGTGATCTTGTACCAGACAATCAGGATGATACAGCTGATGTGGATGGTCATGTTGATGATGTTGTGCACCGAGAACAAGAAGTTCCTTTGCAGGTTCCAGTTGATCCTCCTAGAAGGTCTAACAGGGAACGGAGACCATCTACTCGTTACTCTTCCAGTCAGTATGTGCTATTGACTGATGGGGGAGAACCTGAGTTCTATGAAGAAGCTATGGAGAGTGAGCAAAAGAGACAATGACTTGAGGCTATGCAGGATGAGATGAATTCCCTATATGCAAATGATACCTTTGAGTTGGTAAGGGCACCAAAGAACAGGAAAGCTTTGAAAAACAGGTGGGTCTACAGATTGAAACATGAAGAGGGCACTTCAGTTCCACGATTCAAAGCTCGACTGGTGGTGAAAGGTTTTAGCCAGAAGAAAGGTATTGATTTTGATGAAATTTTCTCTCCAGTTGTGAAATTTTCATCCATTAGAGTTGTGTTAGGTCTAGCAGCTCGTTTGGATTTAGAAATTGAGCAGATGGATGTAAAGACAGCTTTTCTCCATGGTGATTTGGATGAGGAGATATATATGGAGCAACCTGAGGGGTTCGAAGTCAAAGGGAAAGAGGATTATGTTTGCAGGTTAAAGAAGAGTTTGTATGGATTGAAGCAAGCTCCGAGGCAGTGGTATAAAAAGTTTACTTCCGTTATGAGTAAGCATGGGTACAAGAAGACTTCCTCATACCACTGTCTTTTTGTAAACAGATTCTCTGATGATGACTTTGTTATATTGTTGCTTTATGTTGATGATATGTTGATTGTTGGTCGCAATGTTTCAAGAATTTAACAGTTGAAACAAGAGTTGAGTAAGTCATTTTCTATTAAGGACATGGGACCAGCAAAGCAAATTCTTGGGATGAAGATCATTCGTGATAGGCAAAACAAGAAGTTGTGGTTATCTCAAGAGAAGTATATAGAGAAAGTACTTGAGAGATTGATGAATTAGGTAGCTAGTTGCTTTACCTCCCGAAACGCTCCGTAAACCTCGGTGATTTCCGATCGTGTTTCCGATCATCACTTCCGAACGTGGTATCCTCCTTTCGATCGTGATCTGAAGGTGTGCTCTCCCTAGTCTATCTAGGGCTTTTATAATCTGGTTGTCCGATGGGTAGAATATTGACTAAACTGTTTTTCGTTTTTATTTCCTAGCATTCATTGTGGATCGCAATGGACATGCAGCAATTGGAGAAGCGATGCGCCGATCTGGCTTTGATTGAAGAAGACAATGGCGGACTCGTAGCACCCGAGGCGAGGGCAATGCCGGATCCGACGATCCCAAACAATCTGGTAGGACGCCTACTCACTGATCGCCCAATCCGCTTTGAACACATGCAGCACGTTTTGGCATCGGTCTGGAGACCGGTGATGGGTATGTATGCGGTCTCTTTGGCGGATGATCTTTTCCTCTTTCAGTTCCCTCACTCGAAGGATTTACAGAGGGTCTTAGACGATGGACCGTGGTCATTTGAAAATAACTTACTCCTATGCGCTCCAGTTCCACCAGGATCCAGGCCAGAGGATGTCGCACTCGACTCCATCCCGTTCTGGGTGCGGATCCACGGTCTACCGGCCATGTATGCCTCTCCGGATTTCATCACCAAAATCGGAGATTACATTGGCTCTTATGTCGCCGCTGATCCTTTCAATTTTGGTGGTGCATGGAAGAGTTTTTATAGAATTCGGGTGCGGCTGTGCATACTCGATCCGATCAAACGCCGCATGAAATTACTACGACGCGATGGTACTGCGCAGTGGATCACCTTCAAGTATGAAAGACTCACCACATTTTGCTATTGTTGCGGCCATCTTGGTCACTCTGACAAATTCTGCAGAGTCGCATATGAGAAAGGAATCCTGCCTGAGGAGTATCCGTTTGGGGCATGGCTGAGAGCTGGTCCGAAACGACAGGTTCGGTCGGTCGGGGCAAAGTGGCTTTTATCGCACGCATCTGGTTCGGCGATCGACTCCATCCCTACATTAGGGCCGCCGCCGGCAACATTGGTGGACATGGTGGAAACAGTAGGACTGCAAGGGGAATTGAAGAGGCGCAGAGAGGATCACGGATCTATGGATGAGCCGACTGGTGAGGATGTGTTGATGTCCGAGAATGGTAAAGGTAACGAGATGGCGGGTTTGGCAGACCAGGCTCGCCGAGCCAAATGAGTCTACTGAGCTGGAACTGCCGGGGGTTGGGGGGTACCCGGTCAGTTAGGGAACTTTTGGGCATTGTGTCCAAACAACGACCCCAGTTTGTCTTCTTGATGGAGACAAAGATGACTGAAGATCGTATGGAACAGGTTCGTATACAGCTAGGCTTTGATGGCAAAATTTGTGTGGAGCGAGTTGGCCTCGGAGGGGGCATGGTTTTGTACTGGAGAGACAAGCTAGTGGCGTCTTTGATGAGCTTCTCCAAAAACCATATAGATATGGAGATTGCTCTTCCAGGTCGGCCAAGATGGAGACTTACGGGATTCTATGGGGAACCGGACAGATCGAGAAGGCAGGTGACTTGGGATCTTCTACGCCAGCTTAAGGGTCAATCTCAACTCCCTTGGCTCGTGGTAGGGGACTTCAACGACATTGCGTGTCTTTCAGAGAAGAGAGGTTATCATTCCCATCCATCGTCGCTCATTGAAGGCTTCAATGATGCGTTGGGGGACTGCGGGTTGTTAGACCTGGGGATGGTTGGAGGCCGTTTCACCTGGGTGAAGGGGCGGGGTACGGATGAATGGGTGGAAGAACGGCTGGATAGAGCCGTGGCTACGGTGGATTGGATGGACCTTCATGATGAGGTGGTGGTACGTAATTTATACACTGCATCATCAGATCATTATGCCATCTTCGTAGACTTACACCCGGGACCAGTTCGGACAGCACTGCGATCCTTTCGCTTCGAATCTGCCTGGTTGCTTGAGGCAGGTTGTGCGAAGATTGTAGAGGATACTTGGCGATTATCTATTGGTTTAGACTTCATGGATCGCATTGCGAATTGTGGTAAGCGTCTGGGGCAGTGGGGTGGGGAATATCATCGCCAGTTTGGAGCCCGAAGCAAGATTCTACGGCAAACTCTTAATAATTTAAAAGAGTGTCGCGCTCCTCACGCCGTGGCAAATTTTCTGAAGGCAGAGAAAGAGTTGCAGGTCATCATGCAAGCTGAGGAAGTCTTCTGGAAACAGAGATCTAAACAACTCTGGTTAAAGAATGGCGATGCAAACACAAAATATTTCCACAAAACGGCTACGGCTAGGCGTAAACAAAACCTTCTATCCCGAGTCAAAGATCATAATGATAGCTGGACTGAGGGGGCGGAGATGAAAGCTGCGATACTCAGGTACTATGAACACATTTTTTGTGCGGGCACTTGTGATGCCAATTTGTTTGGTCGGGTACGTGAGAGGGTGACACCCGAGATGAGAATCTCCATGTCACAACCTTTCACCTTTGATGATGTCAAGACAGCTTTGTTTGACATGAAACCAAAGAAGGCACCGGGCCCGGACGGTATGTCCCCGGCCTTCTTCCAGCATTTCTGGCCCATCTTGGGTCATGACTTGTCTATCTTCATCATCAATTGCGTAGAGAGGAAACAGTTTCCACCGGGATTAAATGCTTCCAACGTTGTTTTGATCCCTAAAAAATCCGTGCCAAAGAAAGTCTCGGATCTTCGCCCTATTGCACTTTGTAACGTGGTATACAAAGTGCTGGCAAAGATGCTTGCCAATAGATTGAAAGGCTGCCTGGATCAGGTGATCTCTCAATCGCAGAGTGCTTTTGTCCCTAGCCGTTTGCTCACTGATAACATCATAGTGGCCGGAGAAATAGGACATTATCTACGGCGAAAATCTGGTGGTGTCCAGGGATGGGCTGCCCTTAAATTAGACATGGCCAAGGCATACGATAGAATGGAATGGCCTTTCCTGGAGGGAATGTTGAGGGCCTTGGGGTTTGAGGGTGACTGGGTGAATTTATTAATGCTTTGTGTCAATTCATGGAGCTATTCGATATTGGTAAACGGGGAGGTGGCTGGACAAGTTCGTCCCACTCGGGGCATTTGTCAAGGTGACCCGCTGTTACCGTACCTTTTCATCATTTATGCTGAGGGTTTTTATACTCTCTTGCAAATGGCGGAGGCTCACGGAGATATTCATGGTGTGAGGGTGGCCCGGGGGGCCCCGGCCATCACTCACTTATTTTTCGCTGATGACAGCTTGCTTTTTTTCAAGGCATGTAAACGAGAAGCTCTTAAAGTTAAACAGTGTTTGGATGTTTATTGCCGGGCATCGGAACAGCTTATCAATTTCGAGAAATCCAGTGCAGTGTACAGCTCAAACACTCCCCCTCATGTCCGGGCGGTAGTGTCTGATCTCATCGGGGTTCCTGAAGCGGCAGATCTTGGACGTTATTTGGGGCTACCGTCCATGCTGGGACGTAACAAAACTGCAGTGTTTCGTTACATTGAAGGCAATGTTCGGGCACGGATTGGGATGTGGCAGAATAAACTCCTTTCCCGTGCCGGTAAGGAAGTTCTACTTAAGAGCATAGCACAAGCCTTACCAATTTTCACCATGTTAGTGTTCTTACTCCCGTTGCGGGTCTGCGACACGTTTGAAAAAATTGTACAACCGCTTCTGGTGGGGCGGGGGTGGACAGGACAGAGGAGGGATCCATTGGCTTAGCTGGGGAAGAATGTGCATTCCCAAGTCGAAGGGCGGGATAGGCTTCAAAAAGCTACATGAATTCAACATTGCACTTCTAGCTAAACAAGGTTGGAGGATATTAATCAATCCCGAGTCCTTAGTCAGTCGTTTGTTAAAAGCACGCTATTTTCCCACGAAGGATTTCATGGACGCACAGTTGGGGTGTAATCCGAGTTTTATATGGCGCAGCATCCATGCGGGGCGGGAAGTTTTAGATTTGGGAGTCGCTAGGCGTGTTGGGGATGGGATGGATACGAAGATTTGGGGCAGGGGTTGGCTAGCGGGCGACTCGCAGGTAACCTTACGCACTCCTTGTGTGGATTATTTGCAAGATGCGAGGGTGCACAGGCTGCTGGATGGTCAGGGACATTGGGATTTAAATATCATTAGGGACATATTTCTGGAGGAGGATGTGCCCAGGATTTTGGCGACTCCGGTAAGCAGCCAATTTCGTGATAGTTGGCGTTGGGTGGGCGATATACGTGGGTGCTATACCGTCAAAAATGGTTATCGGCGTCTTACGGAGGAGGCGAGTTCACAGAGTACCGCCGAAGGCTTTCATGCGTGGAATGCTCTTTGGTCAGCGCCGATCCCCCCGAAGGTGAAAAACATTATTTGGCGATGCGCACGGAATATCTTACCTGTTCGGGACAACTTGCGGACAAAGATGGTGTGGATTGGTGGTGGCTGCCCACTATGTAGCTACCCGACTGAATCACAGGAGCATCTTTTTTCGCGTTGTGTATTTGCGGAGACTGTCTGGGGCAGTAGGGATGTTCAACAAGGCCGTAACTTCTTCGAATTTCTTTCGACTGTGATTGGTAACAGGACGGTGGGTGTCGTCATGCATGCGGCTGCAGTTTTCTGGATTATTTGGTCCACACGAAATGATGTGGTGTGGAAAGGTAAACAACCACTGGGTCCTGAAGTGCGAGAACAAGTTGCAAGGCTGCTGGAAAGTTGGAAGGAGGTATACATTAAAACTATTTCTAACTCTATCGTCTTAACCAAAACGAGATGGTTCCCTCCTCCGAGCAATGCCGTTAAATGTAATGTTGATGCAGCGGTGTTCGGGGCAGGCGCTAGCTTTGGCATCGTTGTTCGGGACCATGGGAGGCGTTTCATTGCGGCGAAGAGTGGCTGGTTGAATGACGTGGCCGATCCCTATATGGCTGAAGCAATTGGTGTAAGGGAAGCTCTAACATGGCTCAAAGCTCAAGATCATAGTGTCATTATCTTAGAGTCTGATTGTCTAAATTTTTGTTCTGCTTTTAATTCTGTTATTTCTGATTTTTCGTATGTTGGTCTAGTTGTGAAGCAATGTGTGTCGATTGCTAGGGACATGGGAACGGTGAAAGTATCCCATGTGAAGAGATCAGCGAACCGTGTGGCTCATGAGTTAGCTCGGGCGACCGTTTCTTTGTCTCACTCCGGGGTGTGGCTCGGTGTCCCACCTGTTTGTATTGCGAATGTTTTAACCCAGGAATGAAAGTTTCGTTGTTTTGTTCAAAAAAAAAAAAATACTTGAGAGATTTAGTATGGATAAAGCTAAGCCAGTGAATACACCTCTCGGTATGCATTTCAAGTTAAGTAAGAAGCAATGTGCCTCTAGTGAGAAAGAGAATGAAGAAATGCAAAGAGTTCCCTATTCTTCAGCTGTTGGTAGTTTGATGTATGCCATGGTATGTACGAGACCAGATATTGCTCATGCAGTGAGTGTTGTTAGCAGATTTCTCTCAAATCCAGGGAGAGAACATTGGGATGCTGTGAAGTGGGTTCTTAGATATCTTCAGGGTACTTCAAGTCTGAGTTTGTGTTTTTGGTACAGAGAAACCTATTCTTTCCGGGTACACTGATTCAGATATGGCCGGGGACATTGACACCAGGAAATCTACTTAAGTTTATCTAATTACCTATGCACGGAGAGCAGTTTCATGGCAATCAAGATTGCAAAAGTGTGTTGCTTTGTCTACCACTGAAGCTGAGTTCATAGCATCTGTTGAGGCCAGTAAAGAAATGTTATGGATGAAGAAATTTGTTCAGGAGCTCGGGTTTGTTCAAGACAAGTATGTGCTCTATTGTGATAGTCAGAGTGCAGTTCATCTTGCAAAGAACTCCACGTTCCATTACAGGTCAAAACATATTGACACGAGATATCATTGGATTAGAGATATCTTAGAGTGCAAGATGCTTGAACTTGAAAAGATTCATACTGATGATAATGGGTCTGACATGATGACTAAAGCATTGCCGAGAGTAAAGTTTGAGGATTGTTGCTCTATCGCCGGGATGGCGATATCTTCCACATAGTCGGGAGGGGGAGATTTGTTGGGTTGGGCTTCCCACCTATGTGGTAAATAGCCCAGTTTGGACCAAGCCTTTTGTATTCACTATATTTTTGTTGGACATCTTCTCATGAGCCCTAATTATTATTATTATTATATTTATATAATATAATAATATTTAATTAGGAATATATTGATGAATTATGGAATGGTGAGGCGGCAGTTTGTTTACCAAAGTTGTGAAAAGGAAACTTTTCCTTTTTATGGTTCATTCTTCATTTTATATATATATATATATATATATATATATATATATATATATATATATATATATATATATATATATATATATATATATATATATGTTATGGCAGTAGGGCAGTGGTGTTGCGATGAAACCTTTTGCTTCAATTCGGCAGAGAAGTTCCAGGCGGCGAAACAAAGTTCTTCTACATCTTTTATTATTCTGCTCAGTAGATAGAGAGAGGAGAAGAGCTAGGTTCTGGGTGATTTCTTCATCATATACTTGTAGAGGTCAGCTTATTTGTTCCAGGTAGTGGAATTTTTCCCAACAAATAGGTGTTTTATAGTTGTACATGAACTCTGCTATTGAAGGTAATTAATGCTAAAACTTTGGATACCAAACTTTTGGATTCCCGATCTACAACCTTTGGTTATTCGACTTCCTATAAATTATAGGAAATCGGATAACCAAAGGTTGTAGATTGGGAATCAAAAAATCTATCATTCTTTTTTTTTTTTTTAACGCAGATATTTTTTACTATTGTTTAATGCTATCAAAACTCTGTCGTTTTAATTGAGCGGGAATTTTTGGCTCTATTGTGTATCCCAAGGTGTGTGACTTTTTTATATAGTAAGATTTGATAGATAATTATATTCTAAATTTATCCTATAAATATACTGATTTCTTTTCATTTTTCTGAAATAGGTAAACTAATATCTTGTTAGCAGGAGCATTCAAACAAAAAAAATATCTTGTTAGCAGGAGGTTTTTTAGCAGCCAAAAAGGGATCTTTTGCTTGCATTAATGATGCTTATCTTGTCGAGGCCATGGCTGTGAAAGAGGTGCTATCATGGGCTAAAGATCGTGATCTAAACAGGGTGATGATTTTATCGGATTGTCAATTGGTATGTAAGGGTATTAATGGGGCGGCGAAGGATTTCTTTTATGCCGGCTGTGTTATCGATGAAATAAGAGAGTATCAAAGACACTTTGAAATAGTGTCTATCAGATTTATTCCAAGATTAGTGAATAAGGTTGCCCACGCTTTAGCAAGGGTTGCGCGTTCGCAAACTGATCCTTTCAATATGTGTTTTTCTTCTATACCTAGTTGTATTCAACATTTGATTTAATAAAAGTTCGTTCTTTTGGTTTTCAAAAAAAATAAAAAATATCTTGTTATTAGTAGAATTGTTAAATTAAAATTAATGTTTTCCATTTTGCTTTGACAAGTATATATATGTATATATGGACGGAGCCAGAAATTCGGTTGAGGGGGGAGAAAAAGTACAGACTGATCCAGAAATTTTTTTTAGGGCGAAACATTAAAACAAAAGAGATAATTTTAAAAAACTATTAAAAACGTGATTATGTTGAAGTCATGGGAGAAAGAGTCAAAAAAATTTTAAAACTATGTTAATGCCAGGATTTGACCCCTTGACCTTTAATATTACAAAACATGTGCCTTACCAACCAAACTAACTCATTTCTTTTTAACATTTAGTAGTTTTTTTATACTAATACTAAAGCTCGTACTATATATACATATATACATACAAAGACTATATATGGGGTAGAGGTAGGGGTAGGGGTGGGGGTGGGGGTAGGGTTAGGGGGCAGCTGCCCCACCTGCCCCTTTGGCTCCGTCCCTGTATGTATATCCATATAGGTACCGTGGTCAATACTTAAATTCTTACTAAATTATTTAAGTGTGTTAAAAAACATTTAAT
Source organism: Ipomoea nil (assembly GCF_001879475.1). NCBI lineage: Eukaryota > Viridiplantae > Streptophyta > Magnoliopsida > Solanales > Convolvulaceae > Ipomoea > Ipomoea nil. Next base: position 28,627 of record NW_017619458.1, read on the forward strand.
AAAATTAATAACATAAGAAAATTACTATGAAATAATAATTTCCACCGCACTTAGATAAGACGTCTAAATGAAAAGTTGTTCATGATTAGATGGTTAATGTGGAACACTTTGAATCACTAATTATAAAGTATGTCATCTTTAAGCATCACAAGGAAAAATATGTGTGATAAAAGTTTAAAATACGCTGAAGATTGAAGTAGTTATTGTATTTATTTAACATCAATAAATAATATTGATTAAGATTTTAAAAAAAAATTATTTAAAAAGCGTCTAATTAATATTTAGCCGGGCAGGTGTATATTCTCTTTGTTACATTTTGTGTCTAGTTCGATTAATGGGTCTTAACTGAAATTATTTTTAATTCAATTATTCATAATATTAAGTTTAGTATTATTAGTATACAAAATTTTTATATTTAAAAACTACACTAAAATTACTATTAAACAAATTATTTTTTTTAAATAAGTAAAAAAATATTAAAGAAGAAATAGTTGGTTTGACTAGAACAGATAAAATGAGATAGAATCAGTACATCAAATTCCACGAAAAATAGAACTCGTGACTCAAGAAACATGCATAGATTGCAGTAGTTGAACCGTGGGCCATATTTAGGATATGATATTCACTTCAAACATCCATCACGTACTGTCTTCTATAAATTTGAGATGCTCTCTCCATTCACACAGAGACTCCCTATTGTGGTGATGAGAGCTAGCTTGCACAACCGCACTGGTCCGTTAGTCGCCGGCTCGCCGCAACCGTCACAATTTCATTTTGTTCCTAGACTCTAGGCTATATATGCATTTTCAACGTTCATCTATCAATAATAATAATAATAATAATAATAATAATAATAGAGAAAAGACTAAGAGCCCGTGTAACAAGTCCAGGCCGAGGGCCGGACAAGCCGCCGTAATATTGTCTGCCCGCCGGACGTCACAGTGGAGCTTGCAGATCGAACAAAATCATAGCTTTTTTTTTTTTTTTTTGAAGACCAATGTAAACCAGGTGATATATAGCAGAAATGATGGGGAAAAAAGTTGCAACAATTGAATTGAAGACGACAATATTATACAATAACTTATTTGCATGCAAACTATCTGTTACTATACCAGATAGGACCCTAAGGTATAGAAAACCTTTAGAGCAGACTTCTACCTCCTAACATATATAATATCCAAATAATTAACAACAACGTGTTTTACAGAGAACTGAAAATACTACGCACATATTTGAAGCACTCATATCTAAGCAGGTGGATGGGTCTCGTCGTCATCACGGCGGCGTGGCGGAGAAGCACTACACGGGAAGATGAGCAGCATGCCGTCTTTGATCTTTCCAACAACCCAAGCGAAGATCTTGCGCTTAACTGCTCCCCGGATTGGGGTCACAGTCACAAATGAGTGATTAGTTTTGAGTTGGTGTTTCTCCATTATCATATCGCTGAGTTTTAACGGAGAGTCCGATCAAGTTGGCCGGTGTGAATGGAGTGAGGTAGAGAGATATATTATAGATTTATAGAGTCGCTTATTGAGTTTTAATGGAGAGTCCGAGTTGGAGCAAGGTTGGTTCCTGGAAACTGCAGCGAAGGGATCACTCATATTTGATCGTCAATGAGTGTGATTATCGAACGGTGGAGGAGGAAAATCGACATTTGGGTGTGACGATCGAACGGTGTCGTCGTCGTCGGCCCGGGCGGATTTCCAATTGGCCATAACGTTTCTTCCTCTTTACAACTAGTCAACTACTACAATTGTACTTCCAATATTTAATTAAATACCAAGTTGCTTGTAATCCGCTGGTATCCGGTTGCTCCATTATATAGGAGGTTGAGCCTCACGATAGACATAGATTGTATATGTAGGTGTCCCTTCCTTTGTAATAAAAAAATATTTAATTAATTGTTTTTTTTTTCTAATTTGTGGTCGAACCAGGGTGGATTTCCATTGGCCATTGGAACTTTTCCTCCTATTTTAATTGGAAGCAATTAGCATTCATGGCCTTCATTTTAGATTTTCATTTGCAGTCCCTTACACATAATAGCCTCTTAAATATTCTTAAAAAATTCAAGTATATTTACACTAGTGTAAATTTATTACATGCTTTTCAAATGTTAAACAAATTCTATGTCAAAAGTTTTTCAAATCTCCATTTTTATCAACTTGTACATTTGAGAATCAATTTCTTATTTATCTATTATCTGTTTTGAATATATATAATATATTAAATAAAATCTTACTTGGAAGAATCTAAATTCACTTTGACTCAACTCAAATCAAAAGTGAACCTCAATCAAAACACTGCACACCAAAATGATCACTTTAAATGTCGACTATCCACTATAGATAATTTAGTTGTGAGCCCCTTTGAACCTAGGTGCCAGCTAGGTTTACTATCCACTATAGAACATTATATTATTCCAAGAACTTTTGTCTCATTCCGGCCCCTTGACAAGTTCCCAACAAACTCTTTGTTCAACACTTTGGTTGACGGACCCGCTATACTATCTTTTGACTTCACATTGTCAACTGCGAAGTCAAAAGAGATAAAAACATGTTCTGAAAAGTTTTTTAATGGTATAATGTCTGCGATATGCCTAGACTTACCAATATACATATTACTTATTACCCTTTTAGTTGCAGCTTAATTAACTATCACAATGTATACAAACTAGAGTTACATGTTTTTCCCAACTAGGTATATCATCTTGTTGGTCCCAAAAGAGGTAAGGTGAAAGTCTAGAGTGGGGGGGGGGGGGGGGGGTGAATAGACTTTCAAACTTTTTCGCATAGCACAACAATTGCTAAGCCAGAGATAAACCAAAACTCTTAACTAGATTGTTAGAGTATGGTGCACAGCGGAAATAAATAAACGATACGGGTGTGTGTGTAGATTGTGTCAAGATTATTTTCGTGAGAAGCAAGCAAGAGCAGTAAGTAAAGAAAGCAGTAAAGAACACAAGGCAATTTATAGTGGTTCGCGAGGTGGTGTAATCCTCCTACTCCACTTGCTCTTATCTCCAAGAGCAATTCACTATATCCACCACTTCTTGGTTCCAAGATACAATGAATTCCGTGATCTAGTGCTTTGATCACCAAGCCCACACTAATCACGCCCAGTGTCACCAACACTGCTGCTTCGGGTTTCACGTCACCGCGTTACTTTCCCAGGATTTCACGACTCCGCGTTACTTTCCCCCCGTCTTCTACGATCCGGTAGAAACGTATCCTCCGTGATCTAGTGCTTTGATCACAAAGCCCGCACTAATCACGCCTAATGTCTTCCGACACTGCTGCTTCGGATCTCACAACTCCGTGTGACAATCCAGAATTTCACAACTCCGTGTTACTTTCCTCCTTTCCCTTGTTTTGCTCCAAAACAAGTTTTGCCTTGCTTCCAACTTAGAGACCCTGTAGATGATCTTCATTGACGCGCTCAGTCTCTTGTAGTTGATGAAGATTCTAACACTCTTGGATATTTCTTTTGTAAGCTCTGTATCACTCTGAGTGTTTATCTCACAAAGAATATATCAATTTAAGCTCCTGAGATGGAAAACTTTCTTTGAATTTTGTATGCTCTGTTAGCTCTGTTCTTTTCGCTTCTTGCTTATTTGCTTCTGCTTTCCTCTGCTTCAATCTTCATCCTTTTATAGCTGGTAATGAGAATCCGTCCGTTGGAAAGAAACGTTCTCATTTTTGAATTTCATCTAGCTGTATAGCCTTTTCAGAGGATAAGATAACGTTGCAGATATGTCAGAGATTCTCTGCAAGTTGAGCTTGAAGTTTTAGCAAAAATGGCGTCCCAAAAATCTTCATCTGGTGTAGATCACGCCTCTTGGGATTTTTATCTTCAAAATATAATCTTCGCTTCTGCAACTTTCTCTAGGTCTGTAGACTCCTTCCAGACTTCATATTCTTAATTGACTTGGGAAATCTCTTCCCTGTAAACTTCATCCCTTACTATATTTGGAAGTGAAATCTCATCTATTTGGAAGTGAAATCTCATCCCTTCCTTGATTTGGAATTGAAATCTCATCCCTTATCTCTTCCATGTAAACTTCATCCCTTACTATATTTGGAAGTGAAATCTCATCCCTTCCTTGATTTGGAATTGAAATCTCATCCCTTACTTGATTTGGAATTGAAACTTCATCCCATCCCAAGGGTGAGATGCGTGAACTTCATCCTTTCAAATTGTATCCCTATATCAATTTTGAGATACTTCATCCCTTCAATTGGAATGCAATTCCGTATCCCTATATCAATTTTGAGATACTTCATCCCTTCAATTGGAATTGCATTCCAATTGATCCCTTCAATTGGAATTGCATCCCAATTGTATCAGCATTCAATTGGAATTGTGGAATTGTATCAATTGGAATAAATTGAATTGTATCAATTGGAATTGCATCCCTATATCAATTTTGAGATACTTCATCCCTTCAATTGGAATTGCATCCCAATGCTTCCCTTCGGCCAAACCATCGCCCATACTTCATCTCATGGATTTAAACTTGGCTTCTTTAAAATATGTGAAATGTGAGATTCGAACCTATGACCTTGCATATAATATTTCAAGCTTCTTCCAACTCGTCCATACAACCTTTTGGTTATCATCTTGTTTCACTTGGTGTACTCCTTTCTTTCTATAGATGCTTGATCTTCAAGATAGCTTCATGCAAACTTCAAGTCACGTTTTTTCTTCTTCAGGATTTCTTGAGGGATTTCTTCTTGATTTCTTGAGAGATTTCTTCTTGGATATTTTTGAGAGATTTCTTCTTCGGATGATAGTCTTCATAACTTGTATACATATTTTCATATGCATACATCTTCCTCTTTTGTTTGCCATTTTCTCTAGGCAAATTCTTGATTTTAGGCTTTATATCTTCTTCATCCATTTCCTCAACTAATAAATTTATTTTTCCCTTTCTTGGTCTATGACTCGACTAGTCTAACCAAAATAAAATTGGGGATCTACGATTTACAATATGGCATATCAAAATCTATTACAATTTATTCCTAACAATTTCCCCCCTTTTGATAATGCCATAACTTATACTCAAACATTGGTTTTAAGTGTTTGAAAAATAATTTCAATTTTTGCTCAATTTTATTTTGACAAAGCCAAGATGAGTTTCACAAAATAATTCTAGGGAAAACGAAAACTTGTGAATTAATTCAGACAAGTCCTATACGCATCCTTGATTAATTTTTAATCAATTTTTTTATCTTTTCAAATTTTTGCATGCGTTTAACAATTCTTGTCTTTTAATTCACAAACTAATACATGATAGCCAAAATAAATCAAAACATACTTAGATCAGACCATGAGAAATTTGTATTCATATTAGTCGATTAGAGGAAATATTTATTATAGCCAAAATCATTCCAAAATAGATATTCATAAACATCATATTTTTGAGGAGTGCATATCTGATTACCTTCTGGGTTTCTTGACTCCCATGTCAGCTTTCAATATATCCTTGATATGTTCTCTCATCTTGCAGATATCATTTTTGAACTTTTCACATTCAAACCTCTTAGTCACATTCCCAGCCATGTAGTGTCCAAAGGCCTCTTTAATATTGGTACCCGGAAGAGCTCCGGCTTCCCACCAAATTATGCATTCTTCAAAGCTTCTTTGGAATCCCAAACTTTCACCATTATTGTTGGTATAATCTCTAAGCTCATACCACATCTCGGTTTGCTTCCTTTTTGCTTCTTCTTCCTTATTCTTGTCAGATATCCATTGAGCTTGATCAGCTTTGGGCCATCTTTGCACCATACTTGGCACATTCTCGGATGTCCAAATTTTCTGTGGTGTTAAGGTTCCTTTTGAGAATTCAAACCAATTTCAAGTTTCAGCAACTTTCGATGAGCTTGATCCAAGACTCGGATTTGCAAATTGAGCGAAACCAACTTGGGATTGTTGACCACGTCCTCGTCCACGGCCTTTCCGTTGGTGCAGCGGTCAAAATTGGCTATTGTGGTTGACTTCCAATGATGAATTCATGTTGTTGTAAAGCCAGATGATTGAGAATTTCTTCCCCCCTTATGGCATTATCAATCAAAAAGCCAAGGGATTTGGAATCTTGTTCTTGATTGGCTTTAACAAGCTTAACACCATCATGTGTTTTGAGAGAAACATCCTGCAAATCAGATAATTTGTTAGCCATAGAGGATAATTCTATCTCAAGGTGATTTATCCTTGTCTCCTAGTCTTGTATGGCTTTGATTTGTCTCATGTGTCTTTCATTGTTGATCTTCTCGGTAGCTTCTCGTTCCTTCTTCATGAGTTGGATTATCTCCAATAATCCTTCAGTGAGATCTCCTTTCAAATGTCTTTCTGCTCTGTCTATCTTTGTTTGCAGAGCATTTTGATGTTCCAATAGCTCCTTCAAATTTGTTCGTGTGTCCTCAAAATGTTACAAAGAGAGATGTCCTTGCTCAGTAAGAGTAGTTCCAATCTTTTGACACACAACATCACTTGTCTCTGTAACTTTTGCAAAAAATGATGTTAACAAATCTTCTTCATCTTCTTCTCGGGTTCGGCTTCTACTCATGTTCAGAGAGTGTAGACTTTTGAACAAATTCCTTCGTGTATCACCAAGAACTGGATTTTCAATGAGTTGCAAGTTTTCTTCTGGTGATTCGGTTTCTTCAAGATGATTTCCAGTTTCTTCTTCAATAACCTCTGTTCTTGAAATAATCTATGTATTTAAATTGACTTCTTCCAGAGAGTTATTTTGAAGAGACATCACAGAGTTGTTAGCGTGCACTGGCGCTTCATACAAACATTCCCCCCCAATTGAGGGTCTAATTTCACCATCAATTTGATCCCTTACTTCATCCCTTGTAGGGTCCATTTTTTGACTTTTGACCATTTGACGTGATGAGTAAGTTTGTTCGTTCTGGTTCTTTTTAAAGGGGTAGGGAACTCAATTGTTTCAGACACAGCAAACCAGTCATCATTTTTATTTATTACTCCTTTAATCAGGAGTACAAAAGGATCACATAGACATCTTGATAATACAATCACTTCAACTGCGATTGGTGGAACAACATCATCTTCACTGTTATCCTCGTCAGTATGTGGAGGAGATGGGCAGTACCCTGGTCCTGAGTCTTCGCTATGCATGTTTGAGCTTGAGGATGAGTACATTGCATTGAAGAACCTTGTATAGTCCACGGGTGGACGGATACGAGGATTCACCAGTGGTGGATCAGGTTGCAGAACGAGTTCAGGTGGAACTGGTGGTAGATATTGTTCCACAGCTGGTGGTGCAAGAGGTTCTTGAGTATGCCCTTCAAATCCTGGTGGTGGCATGACCGGTCCGAAAGTCAGCTGCTTCAGATAGTTGAGGTATTCCGAATCACTCATGTTCAGAATTTCCTGGTAGATGTCCGGTTGAACAACCGGTGAAAACTTCAGAAAAGGGGATTCAGATTCTTTGAACTTCTCTGGTTCGGTTATGCCTTGACACTGAGGTGTTGGGATTTTCTTGACTTCTCCTTCTTCAGCATAAATGAAACCTGGTTCTTCTGGCAGATAGATAGGTGCACCTTGATCAACTTTTTGAAGGCTTTCCTCTTCAGATACAACGAGAGGGTCGTTTGCAGTATCCCCAACGAGATGTCCTCCAGCTGCTGTCCTTCGGGCTCACAACTTTTGGAGCCTCACTTGATTCCAGATCCTCATGGATGTTCTCCTTTCTCCATTGTTCTTCTCCTTTGACACCATTATTCTCCTGTAAAAAAAAAAAAAAAATAGACTACTTGCACGGTTGGGGTTTGGGTTGCTATCGCCAATATATAGGCTCGAGAATGTCCCAAGGCTTCAGGGATTATGGTCGACAGTTGGGTTCTAAACAGGTATGATTGACATCCATTAAATTTGGGTTAGTTGCTATTGGTTGAGGAGGACAGTGCTAGGGAGAGGATTAGACAACTACTGGGGTTTAAGAGGAGATTTGCTCAGGGTGACGATCGAGATCTTCGAGAGATGGTGTCGATCAGACTTTATGAGAGGGGATCTGATTTACGAGAGAGAGGATCAGATTTTGTGGGATTAATTATGGGTAGAAGTTTAAGGGGTGTGAGTTTTGAGAGATGGAGAGTTTTAATGGGATTGGATTTTATGGGTAGAGGTTTAGAGGGAGGAGGTTTCAATCCAATCTGATCTCTTCCTTTTTATTCTCAAAAACACGTATACATTAGATTAAACACATAATTCCACATAAATATGATCACATAAATTACACAATTTTCGTAAATCACACATGCAATTTCAAAACATATATGGAATTTAAAAATAATTAGCAATTAAAACACATCCATATATAATCATGCATATCCACGGTAACACCCAATAAAAATAAGCACAAATTTTGGTAACTAACCAAATTCTAATTAAATTACCAAGAAAATACATACACACATACGGTAGGTACTAAAACATATATATGTGAACAAATTTCTTAAACACATAAGCAATTATTTAGAAACTAGTAAAATTAAAATTAGCACATAAATATAAACCAGATTATAAATCATATTTCGCAAATAGATTGTTCATCCAAACAAATTAACACAAACATGAACATAACTTGCGGTCCAAGTAACGATCAAAACATGCAATTCAAAAACAAATTAGATTAAATAAAATTGCACATTCTGTCACATTAATTTGCATGGGATATAAAATCACGTTAAACACTGCATGCAAATTCATAAATAAAAACTTAACACATTTACCAAATTAGATTGCGTAGAAATTAAGCACATAAAAAAATATGAAAACGCGTAAAACATATAAAAACATATAAACACGTAAAACACATAATAGCATATAAACACGTAGAACACATAATATGAGCATATGTATCATATTAGATCAAGAAATTAAGTTCAGTGATACTTAGCTCATTTCCAACATTCCCAATTCATGCCTTAAAGTAGAAAATCTCGTTTCGCATAAAGGCTTTGTGAGAATGTCTGCAACTTGGTTCTCCGTAGGGATATACTTGATTTTTAGATCTTTCTTTTCAACATGATCCCTTTATGAAATGATGTCGTATGTCGATATGTTTGGTTCTTGAATGAAGCACCGGATTATGAGTGATAGCGATTACACTTGTATTGTCACAAAATATGCTAACATCGTCGCAATTTACTCCATAATCCTTCAATTGTTGCTTCATCCATAAAATTTGAGCACAACAACTTCCTGCAGCAATATATTCGGCATTGGCGGTACTAGTTGCGATGGAATTTTTCTTTTTGCTGAACCAAGAAACAAGCATTCCTCCCAAGAACTGGCATGTCCCGGAAGTGCTTTTTCTGTCTATTTTACAACCTGCAAAATTCGCATCTGAAAAACCAGTTAGAGTAAAATCTGTACCTTTAGGATACCACAATCCAACATTGATTGTGCCCTTCAAGTATCTTATGATTTTCTTTGTTGCGGTGATGTGGCTTTCTTTTGGATTTGCTTGGAATCTTGCACACACTCCCACAGCATAAGAAATGTCCGGCCTGCTTGCAGTGAGGTATAGTAGTGAACCAATCATTCCTCTATACTTCGTTTGGTCGACATCTTTTCCATCTTCGTCTTTGTCTAGCCTTATTGATGCACTCATTTGAATTTTAATCGATGCTTTTCCATCAAGGCCAAACTTCTTTATCAAGTCACGGGTGTACTTTGCTTGATTGATGAGTATTCCTTCCTTCAATTGTTTGACTTGTAAACCCAAGAAATAATTCAATTCACCCATCATGCTCATTTCGAATTTATTCTGCATAAGCTTCGAAAATTTCTCACACAAAGAATTGTTAGTGCTTCCAAAAATAATATCATCAACATATATTTGAACTAATAAAATATGATCACCATCTTGAATTCTAAAGAGAGTTTTGTCAACAAGGCCTTTGGTAAATCCACAGCTTATCAAGATCATTGACAAGGTATCATACCAAGCTCTAGGTGCTTGTTTCAACCCATAAAATGCCTTTTTAAGTTTGTAGACTTTGTCACCTTCGCCTTTTACCTCAAAACCTGGGGGTTGTTCGACATAAACTTCTTCTTCGAGTAGACCATTCAAGAATGCACTTTTCACGTCCCCCATTTGATAAATGGTGAAATCTTTGTGTGCGGCGTAGGCTAGGAAAATTCTGATTGCTTCGAGTCTGGCCACCGGTGCAAAGGTTTCATCAAAATATATTCCTTCTTCTTGAGAGTATCCTTTTGCAACGAGCCTTGCTTTATTCCTAACAATCACGCCTTCTTCGTTTGCTTTGTTCCGGAAGACCCATTTAGTTCCTACAACATTGTGGTTCATTGGTCTTGGAACAAGTTCACAAACGTCATTTGTTTTGAATTGATCGAGTTCCTCTTGCATGGCGTCAATCCAACTTGGATAATTTAGAGCTTCGTCCACTTCTTTTGGTTCAATCTGAGATAAATAACATGTGAACAATGCTTCCATGATAGATGATTTTGTTTTCACGCCATCTCGAACATTTCCGATCACTAATTCTGGTGGGTGATTTTTGAGCCATCTTAAGTCTGGTTCAAAAGGGTGCATGGTGCTGGGTGGATTCACTGGTTGAGAAGAGGTAGCACTGTTTCGAATTTCTGCTTCATTTTGTAAATTTCCAACTTCTCCAGTAATTGCATCCAAGGGCTGATTTGCAATTTCCACTTCTACTGCATCCCTGGGTTGATTTGCAATTTCAATACCAATTGCATCCCGCACTTCATTTCTTACTGGATGAGAGATGGGATTTTCTAGAGAATTAATTTCTAACTCATCAATTCCCTGCAAAATATTTTCTTCACACGTATCATCAGTATCACAAAAATCAATATGACACTTGTTACCATTTTGTTCAATATTTTCGCCATTTTCGTCCAGAGCATCAATATTGACGTGTGATTTTTCATCAAATACCACGTGTATGGATTCTTCAACCACCATTGTTCTTTTGTTCAACACTCTGAATGCTTTGCTGGTAGTCGAATATCCTAGAAAAATTCCTTCATCTGCACGCTCATCAAAAGCTTTTAGATGCAATTTATCATTAATATGAATAAAGCACTTGCATCCAAAAATATGAAAATAACCAATATTTGGTTTTCTCCCTTTATAAAGCTCATATAGCGTCTTGTTATACTGCTTGTAGATCATGCTTCGATTTTGTGTGTAGCAAGCAGTGTTGATAGCTTCCGCCCAATATCGTTTCGGGAGACCGGCTGCACTAATCATCACTCGTGCGGCTTCTTTAAGCGTCCGATTTCTTCTTTCGGCAACACCATTTTGTTGTGGTGTTCTAGCGGCAGATAATTGATGAGAAATTCCATGTGAATTGCAAAAAACTTGTATAACGCTGTTCACGAACTCGGTTCCACGATCCGTTCGGATTTTTGATATTTGCAATTCTTTCTCATTTTGTAGTTGCTTCAACAGCTTCGGCAACACTTGTTCAACTTCATTTTTCTTCTTGAGAAACACGGTCAAGTGTACTTGGAAAAATCATCAACAAAAACAAGAGTATATTTCTTACCACTTACACTTATTGGATCAACCGGTCCAAATAAGTTCATGTGTAGCAAACTTAGCGGTCTTGATGTTGATTCGTGTGTCTTAGACTTGAATGATGATTTGATTTGCTTTCCGTGTTGGCATGCATCACACACTTGGTCCTTCTTGAAGATAATACTTGGTAGTCCTTCAACTAGATTTTTCTTTGCAAGCTGATTGATAGTCTTGAAGTTTAAATGGTTGAGCTTTCTGTGCCATTCCCAATTTGCTTCATTCGAATTTCTGGCCATTAAGCATACGGAATCTTTGCTTGTGCTCCAATCAACAATATACATATTCTTTCTCCTTTTTCCAGTGAGCACAACTTCATTTGAGATCTCATTTTTTATTAGGCAATTATCTTTGGAAAATTCCACAAGATAGCCTTTATCACAAAATTGACTAGTGCTCAACAAATTGAATTTTAGGCCTTCAACAAATGAAACATCTTCGATCTTCAAACCATTTCTTTCAATTGTACCAACTCCTTTTGTAGTTCCATAATTTTGATTTCCTCCAAATATAACTTTCGGTCCATCGATTTTCTTGAAATTCACTAGACATGATTTATTTCTAGTCATGTGGCGTGAGCAACCACTGTCGATGTACCAAACATCCTACAAAAAAGATTAGTTGGTTTTAGGTACCCATACTTGCTTGGGTCCTTTGCTGTTAGTAATTTTTGGTAACCAAACCCACCTAGATCCTATTGAATTAAGATAAGGCGGTTTGTAACCATTTGAAACACGATAATCACAATTAACTTTTGAAAACATTTTTGGCGCCGGATTTTGAAAAACATTTTTAAACTTAGGCACCTGGGAAGAGGATTGTTGCTTTGATCTATAAGAAGCATTAAAACAAGATTTACACAGCCAATCCTTTTGAGTGGAATAAAATCTTCCATCTCTATTTCTAGAAAAGCTTCCCTCTTTTCTAAAAATTCTTTTTGCACTTGACTCTTTGGCATATCTTTGCTTGAAGAATTTTTGTTGCTTTGCCGTAGTATTGAACTGTTTCGGCCTTTCAACATTCAACTTTGCTTTCTCATGATAGCCAAGTCCTTGTCTCATCATGCTATTCTGACTTTTAATAAATTTTACCACTTGAACTTTATTATTTAAAGTAGTAGTAGAATTAGTCAGATTTTGAGGGGTTTGAGAACATGTGGAGTCATAACCGATTCCGGTTCTATCTCCTGATGGCTTTTGCATGTTTACCATAATTTTGGACGAATTAGTAAACGTAGCAATGGTAGCCCGAAGGTTATGTTCTCTAACCTCTCTTGCTTTACACTCTTCTTGAAGTTGAATATTTTCACTCTTCAAGTTACTCACTTCAAGTAAAGCATCTTTCAATTTTTTATTCATCTCTTCTTTTTCAAGAATTAAAATATTATTGCGCTCCTTGAGTTGAGGATGAGTGAGCATAATCTCTTGACAATCTCGCATTAGACTGCCAATAGATTCACGAGAAAAAGAAGAATTGACCGAATTGAAAGAATTAGATGTTACCTCTTCTTCCTCTGCTCCAAGAGCCATAAAGCACTCTTCACTTGAACTCAACTCAATTGATTTGCATATTAGAGCCGTGTCATCTTCCGAACTTGAGCTTTCATCACTTGATGACAATCCATTCGACTCATCATTTTCATTTGGTTCATTGCTAACGAGAGCTTTTCTTTTGTCGCGCTTGAACCTTCGATCTTTGCTTTCGGATTTATTCGGTGTAGATTCAACATTTATGCCTTGATACTTGCTAACGATCGGATACGGACAATTAATTATTTTGAAATGTCCGGGTTTGCGGCAATTGTAGCGTAAATTGTTGTTTTCTTCGACTTTCTCTTCTTGTGTCATGCGAGAGACATATTTTCCACGAGCAGAATTTTTGTTGTCTCCTTTTCGCATGAACCTTTTGAATTTTCTAACAAAAATAGCAAATTGTTCGTCAGTTATAAAATCAATATTATCTACTGACCTGCAGGTTGATGGTTGTTCGGCCATTAGAGCTGGATTTCGAATTTCATGAACATCATCATCTTTGGTCTTCATTTCGAACTCATATGCTTTAAGATCACTAAATAATTTGTCGGTTGACAATATTCTTAGATCTCGGTGATCTCGCATAGCCGTAACCTTCATATCCCATGTAGATGGTAAACTTCGTAGAACTTTGAGATTAATTTCCTTTTGGCTAATATTTTTGCCAAGGTCATTAATTTCTCCAATGATTTTGATCATTCGAGCTTCCATATCAACAATGGATTCATTTGAGAGCATTTTGAAGTCCTCGAACTTCTTCATAGCAATAGTGAGCTTGTTATCTTTTTCTTGTTCATCTCCTTCTCCGATCTTGATGAGAGTATCCCAAATTTCTTTTGCACTTGTACATTTTCGTACTTTTGGGAATATTGTATCATCAATGGCTTTGAACAGAATATCTTTGGCAATGTTGTCAAGATTGTTCCTCTTTCTATCATCCGATGTCCATTCCGGTTTTGGCTTTGGTACGAATTGTTGAGCATCCGGAGATAGAAGAAAAGCCGTATTTACTTTCAATATTTCGATCGGGCTAGTGGAAATAACTTCCCACATTTCATCGTGTAAAGCTGATAGATGAACCTGCATACGAACTTTCCAATCATCAAATTTATCAAGCGAGAATAACATATTTTAAGCTAAATCTTTATTCATCTTCTCGGTGGATACGAGAGACAAATAATCCAATTACACACACTGGGTAAAATGGATCTGCCTAGTAGTTAGAAACAAGGTTGACCCAAATAGACAATCTGCTCTTGATACAAATTGACTCAAATAGGCTACAGGCCTTGATACCAATTGTTAGCATCGATTAGAGACAAATTCTGACTCGGATAGGCACCTGCTCTGATACCAATTGTTGGTCCCAAAAGAGGTAAGGTGAAAGTCTAGAGGGGGGGGGGGGGGGGGGTGAATAGAATTTCAAACTTTTTCGCACAGCACAACAATTACTAAGCCAGAGATAAACCAAAACTCTTAACTAGATTGTTAGAGTATGGTGCACAGCGGAAATAAATAAACGATACGGTGTGTGTGTAGATTGTGTCAAGATTATTTTCGTGGGAAGCAAGCAAGAGCAGTAAGTAAAGAAAGCAGTAAAGAACACAAGGCAATTTATAGTGGTTCGCGAGGTGGTGTAATCCTCCTACTCCACTTGCTCTTATCTCCAAGAGCAATTCACTATATCCACCACTTCTTGGTTCCAAGATACAATGAATTCCGTGATCTAGTGCTTTGATCACCAAGCCCACACTAATCACGCCCAGTGTCACCAACACTGCTGCTTCGAGTTTCACGTCGCTGCGTTACTTTCCCAGGATTTCACGACTCCGCGTTACTTTCCCCCCATCTTCTACGATCCGGTAGAAACGTATCCTCCGTGATGTAGTGCTTTGATCACAAAGCCCGCACTAATCACGCCCAATGTCTTCCGACACTGCTGCTTCGGATCTCACAACTCCGTGTGACAATCCAGAATTTCACAACTCCATGTTACTTTCTCATTTCCCTTGTTTTGCTCCAAAACAAGTTTTGCCTTGCTTCCAACTTAGAGACTCTGTAGATGATCTTCGTTGACGCGCTCAGTCTCTTGTAGTTGATGAAGATTCTAACACTCTTGGATATTTCTTTTGTAAGCTCTGTATCACTCTGAGTGTTTATCTCACAAAGAATATATCAATTTAAGCTCCTGAGATGGAAAGCTTTCTTTGAATTTTGTATGCTCTGTTTAGCTCTGTTTTTTTTCGCTTCTTGCTTATTTGCTTTTGCTTTCCTCTGCTTCAATATTCATCCTTTTATATTTAGCCCGCAAATGTATACTCCCTTTATCCCATGTCTTATTTGGTTAGTAAGGCTTGATTGAAATAATTTTTAATCAAAATTTTTATAATATTAAGTTTAATATTAGTATACAAAATTTATATATTTAGAAACTAATAAAATTTAGTACTATATATAAAATCCAAAAAAAATATATTAAGTTTAAAAATAAGTAAAAAATATTAAAAAAATAATAAATAAATACAAAGTAAGAAATAGTTCATTTGAATAATGAATAGTGAGTATAACAGATAAAATGATATACAAGGAGTATTTTAGAACTTGTACGTAAATTTCCACGAAAAATAGAACACATGACTCAAGAAACATGCATAGATTAGATTGCAGTAGTTGAACCGTGGGCCATATTTAGGATATTCAGTACTTCAAACATCCATCACGTACTGTCTTCTATAAATTAGAGCTGCTCTCTCCATTCACACAGAGATTCCCTGTTGTGGTGATGAGAGCTAACTTGCACCCCCGCACTGGTTCGTTACGTTAGTCGCCGGCGTCACAATTTCATTTTGTTCCTAGACTCTAGGCTATATATGCATTTTCAACATTCATCTAACAATAATAATAATAGTTATAGAGAAAAGACTAAGAGCCCGTGTAACAAGGCCAGGCCGAGGGCCGGACAAGTCACCGTAATATTGTCTGCCCGCCGGACGTCACAGTGGAGCTTGCAGATGAACAAAATCTTAGCTTTTTTTTTTTTTGAAGACCAATGTAAACCAGGTGATATATAGCAGAAATGATGGGGAAAAAAGTTGCAACAATTGAATTGAAGATGACAATATTATACAATAAATTATTTTCATGCAAACCATCTGCTACTATACCAAATAGGACCTAAGGTATAGAAAATCTTTAGAGCAGACTTCTAGCTAGCTCCTAACATATAATATCCAAATAACAACAACGTCTTTAATTTTACAGAGAACTGAAATTTGAAGCACTCATCTAAGCAGATGGATGGGTCTCGTCGTCATCACGGCGGCGTGGCGGAGAAGCACTACATGGGAAGATGAGCAGCATGCCGTCCTTGATCTTTCCAACAACCCAAGCGAAGAT
Organism: Ipomoea nil; assembly: GCF_001879475.1. Taxonomy (NCBI): domain Eukaryota; kingdom Viridiplantae; phylum Streptophyta; class Magnoliopsida; order Solanales; family Convolvulaceae; genus Ipomoea; species Ipomoea nil. The sequence continues at coordinate 45,145 of NW_017619458.1, forward strand.
CTTGCGCTTAACTGCTCCCCGGACTGGGGTCACAGTCACAAATGAGTGATTAGTTTTGAGTTGGTGTTTCTCCATTATCATATCGCTGAGTTACGTTTTAATGGAGAGTCCGATCGAGTTGGCCGGTGGTGAATGGAGTGATGAGCTAGAGAGAGATTTATAGAGTCGGTTATTGAGTTTTAATGGAGAGTCCAAGTTGGAGCACGGTTGTTTCCTGGAAACTGCAGCGAAGGGATGACTTACATTTGACCGTCAATAATGAGTGTGATTATCGAACGGTGGAGGAGGAAAATCACAACATTTGGGTGTGATGATCGAACGGTGTCGTCGTCGCACGTGCGGATTTCCAATTGGCCATAACGTTTCTTCCTCTTTACGACTACTACATACAATTGTATTTTCAATATTTCATTAAATGTTTTTCTTTTCTAATTTGTGGTCGAACCAGGGTGGATTTCCATTGGCCATTGAAACTTTTCTTCCTGTTCACCCCCATGTGTTGTATTTTAATTGGCTGGAAGCAATTAGCATTCATGACTTTCATTTTACATTTTCATTTGCAGTCCCTTACACATAATAGCCTCTTAACTATACTATTCAAATTTCTTAACAACTTCAATTATATTTACACTAGTGTAAATTTATTACATGCTTGTCCAATATTAGACAAATTCTATGTCAAAAGTTTTTCAAATCTCCATTTTTATCAACTCAATGGGTACATTTGAGAATCAATTTCTTGTTTATCTATTATCTATTTTGAATATATATATAATATATTAAATAAAATCTTACTTGGAAGAATCTAAATTCACTTTAACTCAACTCAAATCAAAAGTGAACCTCAATCAAAACACTGCGCACCAAAATGATCACTTTAAATGTCGACTATCCACTATAGATAATTTAGTTGTGTGCCCCTTTGAACCTTGGTGTCAGCTAGGTTGACTATCCACTATAGAACATTATATTATTCCAAGAACTTTTGTCTCATTCTGGCCTCTTGACAAATTCCCTACAAACTCTTTGTTCAACACTTTGGTTGACGGACCCGCTATACTATCTTTTGACTTCACATTGTCAACTGCGAAGTCAAAAGAGATAAAAACATCTTCTAAAAAAAAATTTAATGGTATAATGTCTGCGATATGCCTAGACTTACCAATATACATATTACTTTTTACCCTTCTAGTTGCAGCTTAACTATCACAATGTATACAAACTAGAGTTACACGTTTTTCCCAACTAGGCAGTGGCGGACCCAGAAAATTTTGTCAGTGGGGGTGAAACATTAAAACAAAGAGGTGAAAAAAAATGAAACAAGTACACTTAAAGAAGTATAACCATAAATATTGTTGGATACAGCAAAAAATAAACATATCAAAACTTTATAAAAGTATTCATAACAAAATATGAAACATAATTAATTTGATAAAATAATTCAAATATAAAACACATTATAATTTACACACCCCACTATTAATATAAAAGAAAGTCATATATATACCAAAATTTAACTGTGTTTTTTTTTTAGAACAATAAATAAGCCACAAATCCGCCAGCTTTCAAGGATTCACACAAAATTTAAGCTGTGTTGACAGAAAGATTCAAACCTAGCCCATTTCAAGATACAAACGCACATCCTACCATCTCATCTAACACAAATTTTGTTTACATTATCTGTTTCCTTATTCTTATACTAATCATGTAATTATATATACATATATATATACATATATATTTATATAGGCTATATAGGGGGTGGGGGTGAGTGGGGGCAGGTGCCCCCACTGCCCCCACTGTAGGTCCGCCTATGCAACTAGGTATATCATCTAGAAAATGGCATAGTTATCCGACATCTTCACTACACTTGTCTAAGGCTAATAGCTTAGATTATATTCCATCGTGGATCTAGATACTACAATTTGTTTTTGAGAATTTTCATGATAGGCTATATTGGCTAACATGAACACATAACAACTCGTGTACTTAATTAGAGTCCTTAATATCCAATATTCAATTAGTATTGCTATACCTTCTAGTCCAGCTAGATATCATGTATAGTCTACTCTAAGGTCATGAGTATACATTAAGTTTCTCATCACATCACTATTGCCCTCCAATGGTCATCACTAGCATTACTAGTGTATCTACTAAGGGTGTGTTTGGTTGGTGGGTTTTGCCCATAGAATGGGTATGAAAGTGATTGTTGTTGTTTGGTTGATAGGTTTTTAGAACACTACTATGGGTTTCGAATACTCCATTAATTGAAAAACCCATACCCAAATAAAATAAGGGTTTCATTCCCTTATTCATTCTCAAGCGCTACTATTAGTAACCTGTTGGTCCCGATAGGGTGGTAAAAGTCTAGAGGGGGCGGGGGGGGGGGGGTAAGGAGGGGGGTGAATAGACTTTTAAACTATTTCAAAATTAAATAACTCTTTGGTAATTTCAACTCTAAATAACAAGTAAATAGAGAAGTAATTAAATTGAAATGCACAACGGAATTAATATGTGTAAAGAGTTATGCCAATCAATAATTTGAATCACATGCACGTGTAGGATAAGCTCAGATGATGGGTAAGGATGACATGAATATTTTAAATATTTAAAGGAGATGGTGCACTCAATATTTAACAATAATATTCAAGACTATAAATAAGATTTCGTGTCACGTCAACCGTATGATAAATGTTACATGCAACACGTCAAACTTGCTTAGAATAATTCAAATGTTAAGCATGGAAAGTTTGAGTTACATGCATACGTGAAAACACACTAAACCCGAAAGATTAAGATAGGCTGTGAATAGTAAACGGGTTAGTCGGATGATAAATAAATAAAGCGAATTATGTAAGTGCGGTATGTAAATGAGAGAGGCAATTTATAGTGGTTCGGAAGTGGCATAATCTTCTTAGTCCACTTTATTCCATTCACTTCTAAGAGTAATTCACTATTTTCCACACACAGTTACAATAGTGAATAAGCGCTACACAAGCACTTCTTCCGGATGTCTTGCACACAGCTTCACCCAACTCCGAGTGTCTCGCACACAGCTACACTCAACTACGAGTATTTCGCACACAGCTATACTCAACGCCAACTAAGTGTTTTGCACACAACTACACTTAGCAACCACGAGTGTTTTGCACACAGCTACACCCACTAGAGTATTTTGCACACAGCTATACTCTTTTTACAATTACAAATACAAAGGTAATTGTATCTCTCTCCAACTAATTTTGAGACTATTCAGACTAAGTCTCTCTTCTAGATATTTCAATGAATATGTAAGCACTTGTATTTCTAGAATTCGCACTTGTTCATCAGTGTGTTCTCTTCTATGTCTTCAAGTCTTCATGGCCTTTTATAGGAAATCAAATATATCCGTTGGAGTGTGATAATTTGATATTTGAATTTTGAATCTTGTAGCCTGATATTGTTGACAATGGTAGGTCTTCAATTTGATTTGATTGTCAACTTGCCTGACAAGATAATATTTTATTTCAACTTGATTTTCAAGTTGTTTCTAAAATATTATTATCTTTGGTCAATTTTGAATTTCCAACTTATCTTTGAAATAAATCCTTCTGATAGAATTTATTTCTAGGATAAGATTTTATATTCATGTCTTCATAAATTTTTCTACCGTTCTGATCATATCTTCAGGAAATTTGGATTCTTGTGGCATGTGGGGTGAATCAAAATAAATTCCTTCGAATTTATCCATTTTCTGATCATCTTGCTTCTTTGCCACATTTTGCTTCTTAGAAGACACATTGTGCTCCTTTGGATACATCTTGCTTGTTTGACTTCGGCACTTCTTGCTTGTTTGACTTGAAACATTGTGCTTTTCTTATTAGGCTACATTGTGCTCCTTAAGGCACATCGTGCTTTTCTGAAACATTGTGCTTGTACGAACATTTGTGCTTCCTTGGAACATTGTGCTCCTTTGAAACATACATTGTGCTCCTTGTGCACATCTTGCTTGTACACATCGTGCTTGTCCGAATTCTTGACTTGTAAAAATAAATCCTTAGGGAGAATTAATCTCGGGTGTGATCGTTGTGAGTAAAGACTTCTACCATTTCGCCGTTAGGCTCATCCGATCATTTGTTGCAACGCCATTCCTTTATGCTTCTTTCCCAGATGAATACTTGTAGGACCAAAATTAATTATTCAAATTAATTTTGTTCTTCATGTAGTAGATTTTCCTTTGACTCGATATTCTGGATTATGATGCTTATACTAAAGACCTAAATTCTAAGGGGATCTAAAGTACATTTGGCCCATCAAAACTTTATTACAAAAATATTCCTATCATAACCATCTCATTCCACCCTACTACCAAACATGTTAAATACTTTCACCAAAACCCATTACCATTACCAAGTATTTGATACCCATTCCGATTCCGATTCTTATGTGCGAACCAAACACACCCTAAGTTTATTGACTATAAAGGTAATATTTAACCCAGTACAACTCATTAGATACATCAAACATTCAATAATCCTAACATATTTTATTTGAGAAATACACTCTCCTCAATTTTTTTACAAATGTACATGAGTATCTAATGACATCTTAGCCAATTGATTATCATCTTTGTTGAATTTATCAATAATTTTATCTATATAATAAGATTGGTTTAACATAATACCATATGATCTTCTAATGATTTTAATCCTAAGGATTAAATATGCCAAATCTATATTCTTCATGTCAAAATTTTAATCTAACATGTAAGTTGATTCGATCATTACTACCAACTATATATGAGTATATCATCCACGTATCAACATAGAATGACATAACTATTTACTATGTCCATATCATAGGCATTTGTCATTTTCTCCCATTTTAGTGGGTCCAACTCTTCTACATTACCATATAATTTTCTCCCTTGTTTTCTCTCCAATCATTCTCCATTTTCTCCCCTATTTATGAGCCCTACACTCCTACACAACATCTATTATTTTATTCACTTTTCTATAATTAATAATTTCAACTTTATAATTATGATTTCAATTTCAAATTTAAATCAAAATATATTTAAGTGATGAAATAAAATAATTCTTTGAATTACAAAACATAATTCATTATTTAATTCAAGAAATTAACAAAATATTAATATTGTCATTCGAAATCGTTTATGGAACAAAATAAAATTCAAAATTGAATACTAAATATTAAATATTAAACATACCAAAATTTAATACAATTACAAAATGAATTCTTGTTAATAGTCCATATATACGTGTTCAACTAAGTTTGCACGAAGGTAATAATGTGCTTGAGAATCTCCCTTCCTACAGAGGTATTCTTGAAATTCTTCAGTAGAGTCGTGAACTGGTTGTGTTGGCATATTACCATCATCGTTCGACCAATCAGTTATGTCATCTGATCCCCCCATCTTCAACAATCATGTTATGCAAAATAATGCACGTCTACATTATTGCTAGTAACATTTGTAACTTAGATTTTGAAGATACCAAAAGTTAGAAATTTTAGTCCCCTATTTATTTTACCTTTGAGACTTAGGTCATTTCTGCTCAAATTCGAATGGTTCAAATGTTAACTCGAGAGGTTACGTTTCAGATAGTGTCAACAAAAAGTTCGAATAGTAACTCGAATGGTTTCTTTGAAAAAAAAAAAAAACAAAAGAGGAAAAAAATTGTACATATAGGAGTTCCTAGTCTACAATTTCAACATTATTTCATTTTTCTTGAACATTTGTTTCACTAACATGATTCATTATGGGTTGAAAAGCTATGCTCGGGGTGTTTGATTAGCTTGTTGGGGCAAAGATTGGTTGATGCTTGGATCAATGGAGGTAATGCGCTCCAAGGGAGTTTGAACTCTCGTTCCCTCCTATTTTTGTGATTTTTATTGTGTTGGTTGGCCCCGTTTTTTGTTTCTAAAGAGTCGGGAAAAAAACGAAGAAAAAAGGAGTTCTTTGATTGTGTGTGCTTTCTTGTTTCATCTACCCTATCCATTGTTCCTCTAGTGTGGAAAGCCTAAGTCCCATGCTCACTTCTAAAGTGTGGAAAGGGACATTCATGATTTTGACCCATCCATCCATTTTCACCCAGCATTCATGATGAACATCGAGTACGATGTTCATTGTAAAGTGTGGAAAGGATACACTTTGTGCTTCATTTGGAATTTGTGAGTCTTGAAGGGTGATTTAATGAGGTTATGCATGGATTGAAGTGTGATATTATTCATTTTATCTTGGGAACGTGCTCAAATGGTGTGTAGCTAACTCAATTCTTTGAATATGTTTGAAAATTGCATCTTTACACTTTGTGAGGTTGTGTAGGGCCAAGCTAGGTTTACTTTTCTTGTGTGCATGCAATGATCTATCTCTTGAATTTCTTGGACTTAGATATCTTGGATTCTTTGAAGTGGGAGTGTGTGCAAGTTTGGGCCATGGAATATAAAAATGGCAAGACCTGGAATTGGAAAAATTTTTGGTTTGGCATGGGGCAAAATGTGATATTTTCTTGTCTGAGCTTGTGTGATTCCCTACTCCCCAATGAAAAAAGGTAAGATGGGTTGAAAACGAAAAAGAAAAAGAAAAAGAAAAGAAAAAAGTCAATAAAAAGCTAAAAAAAAGCTTGATGTTATCCTTGCTTGAGGGGGAAAATAAGAGGTAAGCCATCTTGTAGGACTTGGGCAACCATTGCACGGACTTTGAAAAATCATAGCGTTCTACGTGAAGGCATTTGACTCAAAGGTGTGTCCTAGAGGTAATAAGAAGAAAGAGAGAAATTCACGTTAAGCCAAAACACGTGGAGTGGTCCATGTCATACTTTCACTTACATTTTTGTTTGGTCTTTTGGGCCGGTTTGAGGTTGATTGGTGAGCTTGTGCACATCGTTCCTACTAGTTGGCTCGGCTTGGTAGGATTGGGAGAGAGAAGAGTTGAATCACCCCATTTTCTTACTTGGTAGTGTGTAGAGAGGAGTGTTCCCTCTATGTTTTGTTCTGACCATTTAGGGGTACGATCATGGCGGTGTACATGGGAGTAGCATGATCGTGGTGGTGATCGTTACGGGGCGCACGAAAGTATTTAAAGGCCGGCAAGGATGAATTTGGGGGAGGAACTTTTAGATTTTATTTTGCATCTTTTTGTCAACTCAAAAACTCTCCCAATCTAGAAAGAGAAAGTAGTTATAGGGTTCAAGTGACTTGACAACTTACTTTGATCTTGGAGCTAATTCCTCCTGTTTTTTTTTTTTTTTTTTTGGGATCATTTGTTGATTGATTGCTACCTTGGATTGAAGCTAAGTAATTCTTGCATCAATTTCATGTGCTTTCAATCTTTGTATCTTGCTTCAATTTCATGTGCTTTCAATCTTTGTATCTTGCTTCAATTGCAAGTGCTTTAAATCTAGAACTATGAGTGGCTAAAAATTCCTTAGGGATTGGATTAGCATTTACTTGCATCGTACTAGTGTGATTGTGAATTGCTTATTAGAAATGTATTTGTGTTGATTGCTTGATTTCATGATGGAAGTGAGAGGTTTGGTTGAATCCTTGGAGTTAGGGCCCAATTCCTGGGGTGATCTTGGAGTTAGTATGTTTGACAAGAGATTGCTAGCATACTAGAGCTTTGACCTCACTTGCATTTCCCGCCTTAGATCCAAGAGGTCAAAGTCTGGAATGAAATGTAGGCAATGTGTTTGATAAAATGTCTCATGAAGGTAGCATCGTCACTTGGGTGCTCTATTACCTTATGATAGGCCAATAAGACCTAAAATGGCATTGGCAATAGCAACACACCTCACTTGAAGTCCACTTCCACACAAGCATACATCTCCTACCTTAGACTCTTGAAAGCACCATTGCAAGGAAAGACTAATCCATACCCGTTTTCCATTCCTATTTGAATACTTGTTTGATTGTTTGCTAGTTTACTCTTGATGATTAGATACTTGTTTCTCTACACCACACACAATGATTTTGCACACTATGGCTCTAGTACATGAAGAGCTTTTGTCCATTTTGTGACTTGCTACACATCAACCACCTCAGCTCCAAATTTGTCATCCTTTAAGAATGACATTCCCAATAAACCACCTTTCCCAACCTATTTACGATCTTTGTGCTTCGTTGAGGTGAAATTTGATGCAAATCTGTATAATTGAGGTTCGTGGACTAATGGTGAGCGCATTTTGGGGTTTTATAAGATTTTGGGCTAAATTGAAAGCATTTGGCCAAGATTTGGAGCATAATTGGAAGAAGTCCTAAAACAGCAAATTGCACGATGGATTCCATACTCATTAAACCGGGCATGGGAAAAAATCAGAGGGTTGCACGCCAAGATCCATGCGCGTGATTTAATGTCCTAGTGATGCAGGACGGGAATCACGATTGTACAGCACTCGGTGTGGATTAGGCTTTGATGGCCGAATCATGGCAATGTTTTGTTTCAGGTTGGGTCGACTCCTCTGACCGTTATGAGTTTTAATTCTCACGATTAATGGTCAACTGTTACAATAGTTTTTGAACTGATTTAATATCAGTGTTAATGCCGGTTTTGAATGCTATTTAACCTTCAAACTCCTATATAAGTTTGGTAGGGGCAGCAGATTTTATACGAACACAGACACAAGAACACACAACAATGAAATTCTGTTTTCTTCTCCAAAACTCTGCTCCTACTCCTTTTTGCCGACTGTGTTCTGTCTGTGCTCTAGTTCGTCGGGTTCATTCGTGTCTTTTAAATATGTCAACTGATTCAACGAAACATTTCTATGCGACCTAAGCATATAACTTGTGGAAGATGGACACAACTCATGATTATGCTCCTTTACATGTTTGGTAACAACCCACTTCCCATTTGAATCTACATCAAATTGACACATTGCATTACATCATGTTCGAGTATCTACCTTTGACTAACACTTATTAGATGTATTTGGTCTTAATTTGAACCCAGCCTTAGAACAATGCAACTTTTTCATCTTCAAAGTCCGACTTCCAGAAACATAATATTGTTTGCCCTTCCTAGCACAAAATCCCATTCGAAATGCATAATCATTGCACATATCAAATGCTTCTTCAACTGAACCAACAAAAAGCCTCAATAATTCTTGATTAACTGTGATTTATTAAAATGAACTTTTAGTATTTCTATAGTGAAAGTATTATGTGCAAAAAAAGAATCTAATGAAACTAAAGAGAAATTGTAATACAGTGTTTTTCGAATGAAACTAATGTGGACTGAAGATGAAACTGAATATCATGCTTGTGAAAAAGAAAAACAGTAATTAATTGAACAGACAATTAAACATAAAACCTAGAATAGATGAATCTTCATCAATAACAATTGGAGAAGTACCATCAATTGCAATATAAGTGTGACACCCCGTAAATCTAAATGCTAATTGGGATTAATTAAGGAATTAATCCTAGCCTTCCTTGGTAACTTCTTCCTAAAATCCTGAAATTTCATAGTCGAAGGACTAGAAATTGACTAGTCTTCTTGGTGTACCTTGTGCCTTGTGTGTTGTACCTCAATCCCTTATTCATCCAAACCTTAGTAAGGGTAACTTGGTCTTTTCACTAGTGAGAGGTGCTCATGTTGCCCTAGCAAGACCTCTTGTCTTCATTCCATGCTAGCCAAAGTTCTAAAAACTCTCCAACCTCTCTCTAAAAGAATCCTAGCTTGCTCTCCAAGTCAAAAAGGGAACTTCCAAGCTTTGCTTAGTCTTTCACCAAGATTCCAACTTTCCAACACCACAAGGCTAGGAATGGTAAGATCTATCCTTCCCTACCTTTTCCTTACAAGATTCCTCCATCTTTTCTCTAAATCTTTCTTCTACCTTGTGGGTTTTGGGAGTTTGTAGAAGATCTAGTGGTGGGTGAAGTGTTAGGTTGATCTAGAGGAGCTTTGGTCTTGCTTTGAGGTTGAAGAAGGTGTTCTTGGTCTACAAGAGGTAACCCATGCTACACAAAACCTATTTTCACTTGATAATAATGATTGTTGGCTTCTATGTGATATTCTTGATGTGTTTGAGTGATTGATGCATGATCTTGTGATAATGCATGTTTAGAGCTTGTATTTTAGGGTTTTTGGATGCTATTTTATGAGCTATTCATAGGTTCAAGTCATATCTTTGTTGTGTGAAAGATTTGGGATCATTTGGACTTGAACTTGGCCTTAAAAGTGCAAAATCGCGAATGCTGATTTTTGGGTGCAGGGTGTACCCGAGGGTGGAGGTCCACCCGTGGCCCCACCCGCGGGGAACATGTATGATGATTGCGGGGATTTTTTCCCCGTGATCCTTTCCTTTTTGGTACTTGATGTTTTGGCCTCCCGTTGTTGAATTGTTGAGCTTTTGTGAGTCTTCTTGATGTTTCGTATGTCTAGAACGATGAGTTAAGAATCCATGTTAGGATTTGGTGTCTTGAATCGTGCTTGTGGTCCAACTTTGTGATTCGTTGGATTGATGTTGAGTCTTTGAGGTTCGTTGGAACCAATTTGGTTTACCCGTTTGATATGCATGCTAGACTTGGTGTCATTGATGCTTGTATGTGTTGTTTGTCCCTTTCTATTGAGGATTGGCAACTCGTGTTGCCAATCATGTTGGTATTGGATTGAGGTCCATTGTGGTTGTTGAGTATCGTTTCATGTCCTTCATTGAAACCCCTTGATTGAATCCCTTGATGTGATCCCGTGTGTATGATTATTCCTTGATTAAGCTATTGTTGAGCTTATCCTTTGTTGTACACACTTTGTGTGGAATCTAGGTATTGTTGTATCTCTAGATTCCGTGTGTATTGACTCTTGATGAGATGATGGATTGATGTGATGAGATGATTGAGCTGGTAAAGTGGACAGTGTGGGGACTTATGTGTGAACGGACCGGTAGTGAAGCTCTGGATGGCCGTTTGGTTACTTGTGACTTGTGGGCAACATGGGAAACTTATCCCCGTTGCCAGAGATGGTAGCTAACCCGTTGAGCTTAGAATCTCAATAGGGGGTGTATACACTTAAAGTTGCTAGCTCTGTTTCCATTGGGCTGCAGTCCTTGTCATTGCGATGACATTATGCATGTGATCCGGGTCGTTGCGATGACTACGTGATACATGTTTGTTGATGATTTGGAGCCCTCCACACTGATCCACTATGAATCGGGCCGTGGTGCTGACTCCATGGTATATGACTTGGTGTGATAGTGTCCTATGTGGACTTGGAACTCGTTATGGTGTGAATCTGACCTTCTTTGCTAATGAGCATGTCTTGATGTATTCTACTTTGTGATCAGTAAAATACATCTCCAAGTGTATTGGTTACAATTGGTATTCTTGTCTTGTTGTTGTCGTAAGGATGTTGATTTCCTTTTTCCTTGAGAGTGTGAATGAGTCTTTGAAGTTGACTTCTCTATATGGCTTTTGAAATGATATATACTGTATTCCGTTTCGAAAATGGTTTTGACTTATACTTATCTATATATGCTACTTAACGCGTGTTGATGGGTTACCAGCAATATTCGCTGACCGGGTGTCATCCCCTATCTTTATGTTGCTTTACAGGTTTTGAGTAGCATCTTTGAGAGCGCGCTAGCATATCGTTAGTTAGTGTAGCTCCTTGTGGCTTGTTTTAGTTAGACTTGTGGCCTGTGAGCCGTAGATTTTTATAAGTATGACTTTGACGTTTGTTTAGACTTAGCCTGTGCACCTATAGATGTGTAGGTGTGGCATAACATCCCATGTACTTGTCTTTTAGCTTCCGCTTTTCTTATGTTGATGTTTAGACAGCTAATCCCTTTAATTTAAGTTTTAAAAGTTGCTGAAAATCAGGGGTGTTACAATAAGGATTACAAACATCTGCAACAACACAAAATCAAAGAGTAAAAGACAATTTTGGTCCTAGACTTATAGTGGCATGGACAATTTTAGTCCTCCATAAAAAAATCAAACAATTTGTGGACACTCTTATTATGACGAGGACAATTTTGGTCCTCCGTCTATATTTCTGTTAGATAACCGTCTAAGAGGAGGGCAATTGCGTCAATTCACTCTATCTTCTTCTCCAACATTCAATTCTCTGTAAGACCCATGAATCTACAGCCACTAATAAATACACTTGTGGTGAAATATGTGCTTACAAGGCATTTCTTTAGCCACTCCACCCAAACCCCACACTTCCAAGCAAATCGCACATTCATTGTTCTCTTCGCCATCGCCAATATCCACACTCGGTAAGGACAAAATAGAGGATTTTGAAGTCGGTGGCTGCCCATTATCTTTACTAAGAAAGTCTTGCAACAGAGATTCCAAGCTCGAGGAGGAAGATGACCCGCTACTGGCTTTTATGACGACCCTGCCTTGGGTCACCGGGTTTATGAGGACGATCCGGTCACGCGCGATGGGAGATCCTCCGGTCTCCTGATCTGGGTCCGAGGAATTTTGGAGTGGGTTAGGGTTTGGGATGTCGAAAAAGGAAGGGAGTAACTGAGAGAGGTCTCTGTTTCTCGAAAGGGTATGCTCTGTTTAGAAATCCATTTTGGAAGGAGAGAGGTTTAGAGACGAAGAGAGTGAAATGGAGGCTGGGAGATTTATGGAGAAGATGATGATTGGATGGCCCACAGGAAGGATGGGAAGAATCTGGAAAAGTGTAACTATGTGCTCAGATTTATCCATAGTGCCATCGTTTTCAGGTGGGCGATATTTTATTAGGCTCGGATAGTTGGGATTTAGTGCAGGCTTTTAGATAGATTGAAAATACTTTCTTTTAAGAGGTGTTTTATCTTCTTGTTCAAATCATCACCAATGAAATTAAGTTGAACTTACAGAGAATTGAAGGTTGGAGAAGAAGATAGAGTGAATTGATGCAATTGCCCTCCTCTCAGATGGCCATCTAACAGAAATATAGACGGAGGACTAAAATTGTCCTCGTCATAATAAGAGTGTACATAAATTGTCTGATTTTTTTATGGAGGACTAAAATTGTCCGTGCCACTATAAGTTTAGGACCAAAATTGTTTTTTACTCCAAAATCAAAGCTAATAAAACACAACTCATACAATAATATATATTGTCGAATGAGACTAAAGCGAAATGAAAATGAAACTACATCGTTGTTAAAATGAAATTGATGTAAAAATTATCAACTAAAATTGTAGTCCACTTCAAATGACACTATAGTGTTCCCGAAATGAAACTTATGTGACTTCAAAATGAAACTGAATAGCATGATCCTGAAACAAATATATAACTTGAATGAAAACACAAATACACGTAAAATCTGAAATATAATCATTATCATCAACAAAATTTGGAGAAGGAACATCATATGCAATCGGTAAACTCGATTCAACGGCGACCAGAAGATTATCTTTAACTGCAACACATAGAAACTACAATATATAAAACAACTAGAATCATACAATAACAATATCAAACATAAAATACCCTAGAAACAATAAAATAAACGATCAACAGAATGAGAGAATAAAAACCTGGGGTTAATGAACTATGATCATCAACAACTAATGAATTCGCATCAATCTCAGCAATTGTATTCCTTCTACCTAATGTTTCATTCATGTTTCGAATAGACAAAAAGATCTCCACGCTATGAGAGAAAGAAGAACAACACGAACAAGAAAGAAGGAGAAAGAATGGTGAACGATAGAAATTGTCCGTCTGCAGGAATTAACGGCAACGTCTGAATCGCGCCAATGGTTAGCATTAAAACGACGGCGTATAGAAGCTTGGACCACAATACATTGTAGACCGCACAGTAAAATTTGCCCAAGGCCAGGCCAAGGGCCGGACAAGCCACCGTAATACTGTCTGCCCGCCAGACGTCACAGAGGAGCTTACAGATTAACAAAATCTTAGCTTTTTTTTTTTTAAGCTCAATGTAAACCAGGTGAATGGTGATGGCTGCTGTTCATAATTATGAATATATAGTTCAAAAATTAACATAATGTTCTATATTGTGAATATAGAGTTGTGAGCATAATTATGAACATATAGTTCTGTAATTATGAATATATATAGATATTCAATAATTGTGAATATAAAGTTCAACAATTATGAATATATAGCTTTACAATTATGAACATATAGTTCAGTAATTATAAACATATAGTTCTGTAATTGTGAATATAGAGTTCAACAATTATGAATATGAAGTTCAAAAATTATGAATATATAGCTTTATAATAATGAACATATAGTTCAGTAATTATGAACATAGAACCGTATCCACCTTGCAAGGTGGACACGGTTCCACAGCATAACGATTGGCAGGTGGTGGTAGAAATGATGGGAAAAAGGTTGCAAGAATTGAATTGAAGACGACAATATTATTCAATAAATTTGCATGCAAATCATCTCTTACGGCCTAGCTAGAGAGGTAACGTATAGGAAACCTTCCTAGCAGGCTTCTAACTCCTAACACAATATCCAAATTAAATAACAACGTCTTTTACAGAGAACTGAAAATACTACGCACATATTTGAAGCACTCAACTAAGCAGGTGGATGGGTCTCGTCGTCATCACGGCGGCGTAGCGGAGGTGGGAAGATGAGCAGCATGCCGTCTTTGATCTTTCCAACGACCCAAGCGAAGATCTTGCGCTTAACTACTCCCCGGATTGGGGTCACAAATGACTGATTAGTTTTGAGCTGGTGTTTCTCCATCGCTGAGTTTTGATGGAAAGTCCGAGTTGGTGTAATGGAGTGAGCTAGTGAGATATATATATTATAGAGTCTCTTAGTTTTGAGTTCCCACTGGACTGCACGGTGTTGTTTCCTGGAAACTGCATCGAAGAGATCACTCACATTTCATATTTCGATCAGTGGGTGTGATTATCGATCCAACGGTGGAGGAAGAAACTCACCACATTTGGGTGTGATGATCGAACGGTGTAGGCACGGGCGGATTTCCATTGGCCATTATATTGAAACTTCTTTTCATCTTACGACTAGTATAATTGTAATTTAATTAAATGTTTTTCTTTTCTAATTTGTGGTCGAACCGTGGAGGCTCTGGGTGAATTTCCATTGGCCATTGGAACTTTTTCTTCCTGTTCACCCTGATGTGTATTTTAATTGGAAGCAATTAGCATTCATGACCTTCATTTATGATAGATTTTCATTTGCAGTCCCTTACACATAATAGCCTCTTAAATATTCTTAAAAAGTTCAAGTATATTTACACTGGTGTAAATCTACATGCTTGTCCAATATTAGATAAAATGCTATGTAAAAAGTTTTCCAAATCTCCATTTTTCTCAAATGAGTATATTTATGAATCAATTTCTTATTTATCCATTATATGTTTTGGATATATAACATATCAAATAAAATCTTACTTAGAAGAATCTAAATTCATTTGACTCAACTCAAATCAGAAGTGAACCTCACCAAAACACTACGCACCAAAATGATCACTTTAAATATCGATTTTAGCTAATTTTTTCAACCACTCCCCATATGAATGAAAATTGATTTTCGAGACGGTAAACAGATCGACACGACCATTTTTAACTTAACGAACAATCCCATAATAAGATAGGTATATGTTACCATTTGAACCCTCATTTGTAAAGATATATTAGTTTATTTACGGGAGAATCAGTGTCAAAGTATTTATGTCCCTCACGTTACCTATAACCTTTAATTACAAGCTAGTTTGGTCTTATACGTACATCTCAATGAAACCATTCGGTTTCATCTTCTATCTAAAGACCCATTCGGATCCCAAAGGTAAACATGAATGAAGATCAACAAATTTCGAAGTATGATTCTATCAAATAGAATCAACTTCACTTTAAATAACCTCTTTCCATAACGGTCCTTCGATAGAAGTTACAATTTATTCATATTGAGACTTATTATCTAACAAACATGTCAGAAAATTCAATTCATTTTTTAATAAATATTTAGAACATTATATTCATATTCTAAAATAAGTTACAAAATCAGGACCGAATGATTTTTTAAATCCTAACTCATTTTTTGTTGTGTTTAGGCTCTTACTCAGATTTATTTTCAAACCTCCTATCACTATCCATAGGCTAGTCAAATGCTCATTTCGATGCATTAGGTCCTTCACTGGACCTACACATAAATACATCTTCAACAGATGATGCATTCTTAGATTCAATAATCATGTTCTTATGTTTATCTAGTTTATGGGACTCATACACTAAGAACAGATAAGCATTATTGTTATATGCATTGCCAATAAAAAGAATTTGATATTATAGTTGAGACTGATAGAGTATTATCAAATAATGAAAGAAGAAAAAGTGTTGAGATTGCACTAGTACAAAAAAGTTAGTCCGCTACCATTCTCAGTCCAATATAGCCATTAAAAACAAAATAATCGTAAGGGATATTTTCAAATTGCTTGGGTGTTTTAGGTGCATAATGTTTTTGAAATTGGGGTTTATGCGCGTTGCTATGCACCCTAGAATAAGACGTTTGCTTAAGTCTATGATACCACTCAAATTGCGCTTTTGACATTGGTTCATGGACCATAAGCCAGTCCTCATCGGAAGGAAACAATCTTCCGGCGCCTCTCATTGATTTTCAAGAGTATCTCTGAGGCTTTGCAAACCTATTATTTTGACCATTCGGGTAATGGCTCGGTTTACCCTTCGGATGACCATTCGGTCTCCTCCTTGAATGGTTTGACCTCGAGTTCTTTTTGAGTTTTCCTCTCGGATCGGGTGGTTACCCTTTGTTGCCTGACCCTTCGTGAATTGACCATTCGGTCCTCTGCCACTAGGTCTATTCCGATTCGTGTACTGGACACTCCTCGGGTTACCGTTCGAAGGTTTACCTTTCGGAGGTTCCACAACCTTTCGAAAAGCGTTCCCTTTCGGTTAACTATTCGTTTGTGGTGCCTTACCCTTGTCAACAACTCTTACTGGTTCAGGTTGCAGCGTTTGACCTTTAACAAACATAGGTTTTAGACCTCCACTGGTTGAAGGGTCTGTGGGTTTGGTCAATAGAACTTGTGAGGGGGATTTGGGATTGTAGCCTAGTCTTCCCACTAAGTCTTTGCTCACGCACCATTCGATCCATTATTTTGGATGAATCAGTGAAGGTAGCTATGACCTCACGCAAATTGTGTTATCTCAATTCTCTTACTTTGCACTCTTCCTTTAGTTAGAGAATTTGCTTGTCAAATTGGCTTATCGTGCTCATCATCTCATTATTTTTTAGCACAATACTCTTGAAAGATTCGCGTTCAGCCAAAAGTTGAGCATTCTCTTCTTTCAATTTGGCATGAGTGTTCTTTACTACCTTGAAGTCCTTCATCAGTTTAAAAAACGAATCCACAGGATCTTCATCGCAACTAGACTCGGACCCACATTGTGTAGAAGATGATTGAGAATTTGCCCCTTCATCTTTTGCCATTAAGCACAAATCTTCAACCGAATCATGTTGGTTGTAGAGGCAGATGAGTCCCTTCCCATCGTCCGAGCTTTTGCTCTCTAAACATGAACTAGAGGTGCAGTACTCGGGTACCACCTTCTCAGCTGACTCGTCGATCACCGGTGCTTTCCTCTTTCTGTCACCTTTCGAGTGACTACTCGAGTGGTTAGCTCTTTAACCACTCATTTCTCCGGGGTTATTCCTCGGATTGCTCTAGTTGCCTACACTCCTCGGTTGGTCTTAGTGCTTCCGAACCACCGTGTATGGGCATTCTGCCTTAAAGTGCTCTAGCTTCCTGCAGTTATATCATAATGAATGCAACTCCTCAGATTCCCTACTCTTCGAGGTGTTAGACCTCTCAGAGTGTCTCCGATTTGAGGAAAATGGTGTTGCTAGAGAGCTTCGAGGGTTGTTCTTCCTCATGAATCTCTTGAACTTCCTGACAAACATTGCAAACTGCTTGATAAGTGTGCCAAAAGTGTATCATTTTGGGAGCGTATTAGAAGTTACATGTGCATATACTCAAGTGTGTGTTGCATGGAAGATGAGGCGAATCGGTGCAATTTACTAAGTTTTGCATATGCCAAGTAGTGGGAACATTTTGTCACTTTTTGCAGAGATTTAGGGAAAAGAAAAGCAAAGGAAAGGAGAAGAGAGCATGGTGCGATCGGAGGAAGCATCCATGGTTCCCTATCCACGTACGTGGTATCTCGTGGATGAGAAATAGAAAGATCCACGGGACCAATCCACGTTCGTTGATTGTCTCGTGGATAAGAAGTAGAAGATTCCGGTTCAGGAAACCAACGCATAAGTTCCCAAACCACGAGCCCGATCTACGCTCGTGGGCGACTCGTGGATTGGGACGATTTTAAGGCGCGAAGGAGGCGAATAAAAGGGGAGAAATTCCAACATTTTGAGGGAGATCACTTTAGTTTTAGTTCATAGCTAAAAATTGTAGAGAGCTTTTTGTAGAACCCTAGAGAGAGAAAGTGAGAAATTGTGATTCTTTGAAGGAATATTCTACAAGTGGAGCTTGGATTTTTCTTTGTACTCCTTAGTGGTATTGTTTTACATACTTGTATTTCATTTTCTTGCTTATCTTTACTCAATTGCTTTTATTCAATTGCTTTTGTTTTCCATTGCAATACATTTAGAGATTGAATTGAAGTCATCATGGTTGAGTGGCTAAAGTGTTAGATTAGATTGGCATTCCTATAACCATGGCATTCTAGACCTTAATTGTTCCTATTTGAGTAGATTTGGTGCTTGGTTGGAATTGCTTTGTTATGTGCATTCTTTGAATTGATCCTATCATGTTGGTGGCCACAATAGGGTAGGAGCTTAAGATTGAGAGATTGACAAGAGATTGTAGTCCCTCAATAGTCTTGTTTGTGCATAATCCCCGTTCTACGATCCGAGAGGGCTAGGCCCGGGAGGAGTGGTAGACCAAGTGCTCGATAAATGCCTTAGCCGAATTAGGACCTAAGAGACTAATCCCTTCGCAGTTTAGTGTTGGTGCCTTGATACTCCCGTAGTAACCAACCACGCACCACGTCAATTCACCCCTTGAAAAGTGAATGCCATGTTTAGAAAGACCAGTCTAATCCTTGCCTTTTGATTGTTGTTTCTTGTTAAATTTGCATTCTTGCGCTATTTGAATCAACGACATGATGTTTCCGCGCCTAGTTAGTCATTGCCATTGTATTGTTCGCACATTCGCTTTAGTCCCTCCAATTTGTCATTCGTGAGAGAATGATAAAAATCCAGGGAGTGATCCCGCAAACTTTTGACATCGAAAAAGAAATCTTGTCACTGCTCATCAGTTACAACTTCAGCAGGGTTAGAATTGGACCTAGATGAGGTGGATGGTTTTTGATCAGCAACCAGTGCCAAAATTCTTTGTCTGGGTTCCTCGTCTTGTCTCGATCATCATTCCAACTCGTACGCCTTCAGGTCATCACTAAAGATTTGTGACGTCTGGATCGCCTTCAAGTCCTTATGGTCACGCATCGATATGACCTTCATTTCCCATTATTTGGGCAGTCCTCGGAGAATCTTCAGATTGATCTCCTTTTGGCTTAGCTACTTCCCTAGATCAGCGACCTCACTAAGGAGCTTTATAAACCAAGTCTCTATCTCGGCTATGGTTTTGTTTGCACCCATCTTGAAGTCCTTGAACTTCTTCATCGCGATGGTCAGTTTGTTATCTTTCTCCTGTTTGTCCCCTTCTCCAATCTACATGAAGATGCTCCAGATCTCCTTGGCAGATGTGCATTTTCTGATTCTAGGGAACAAGGTATCATCGACCGTCTTGAACAATATATCTTTCTCTATATTGTCAACATTTTTTCTGGTGCGGTCCTCTGGCGACCGTGCATGTCTCTGTTTAGGCACATATTATGGTGCATCTAGTCTTTGCGCCGCTCGGTTGGCGTTGACCATCATGATCTTCACCAGACCTTCGGTGATAACCTCCCACATCTCATTGTGGAAAGCAGAGAGGTGTGCCTGCATTCGCACCTTCCAGTCATCAAATTTACTGAGGTTGAACATGAGATGTTTAGAAAGATAATGATCCATATTATTGCGAAAATAATATGTGAAAAGAAAACAAATGGATTTTGAGCATTGAAATGAGATCACCAGGCAGTATACACAGCGTTTACCTATCAAGGCAACTACTCTGATACCACTTGTTGGTCCTGGTGAGGGTTAAGTACGAGTCTAGAGGGGGGTGAATAGAATCGTAGGGATTTTGAAAATTATTGGCGATTGGTTAAGGCTACCCGAGAGGTAATCTTAACTACTCGATCAGAATTTAAGTACGTAGTGGAAAATATAATTTGAGAGAGAGAGAGAGAGAGAGAGAGAGAGAGAGAGAGAGAGAGAGCATTATTATGAAGAAAAAAATAATCTGTAGAAATTTTAGAGCCATATTGTAAAGTTTAGGAGAGAGAAAAAAAAGTGGTAATGTTTAGATATGAAAAAAATAGAGGATAATGAAGAAAAAGTAATTTATTGAATTTAGATATAAGGTTTATAGAGTTTAAATAGGGAGAAAAAATAGAGCTTAAATAGTGAGAGAAAATATTCAGAGTTTTTTTTTTTTTAAACCAAAAACAAGTATCATTAAATCATTAAACTGGAAATACAATCCGGAGGTACAAAAGACCACACTCCCGAGTCAGTCGAAGAATCAGTTGCTCGTGCAAGAACATGAGCCACTCGATTCGCTGATCTCTTGACATGGCGAACAACAACGTTCCCAATGTCGCTAGCAATCAACAAACATTGCTTCACAATAGAATCTACGTAAGAAAAATCCAAACAGCTAGAATTAAAAGCATTGCAAAAAAAGTAAACAGTCGGTTTCTATGATTACGTGATCGTGGCCAAGTCCACGAAGCCCAGAGAGAGCTTCCTTAACTCTGCATGCCTCTGCCATCAAAGGATCTCGATTGCAAACCAACCGGCCATTCTTTGCTGCCACAAAACCACCCCCCGTGATCCCGAATTACCGCTCCAAAGCCCACGTTGTCAGCCAAAAGTGCAACGTCAACGTTGCATTTGAGCCAGTGCCGAGGAGGAGGTTCCCAGATGACACAAACCGCATCAATACCTGTTCTGGGAGATGTCAATTTGTATGCATCCTTCCAAGTGGTGACCAGCCTTACAACGTGACTGCGCACCACCCCGATATCCCACACCTTATCCCTCCATATCCGATCATTCCTCACTGTCCATATCATCCAGACAACTGCCGCCAAATGCACCGCCCTCTCCCTGCTTGAGTTGGATAAAACGGATTCCAGAAAAGCTTGAATGGATGCTCCTTGTAGAACGTCGTCTCTCTCCCAAATCTGCCGAGCTATCCGACAATCGCCTATTAAATGTTCAGCTGTTTCCGCGGACTGCCCACACAGCGGACATCCGCCCCTAATCCACACATGTTTAGACTTCAAGTTTTCACGGACCGGTAAAATGCCCCGAGCGCAACGCCAAATAAGATTACGAACCTTCGGTGGAACTGGCAAACTCCAAATCTTCTCCCACGCCATGAACTCCCCAGGCCGGGTGCATGCAAAACACCATCGGTTGTCAGAAGTTTATACCCGTGTTTGACCGAATAAGCTCCACGGATGTCACCCACCCACCGCCAAGAATCCAGTACATGAGCTGCTATGGGTGTGGCAATGATTCTACGCACATCTGAGTCATCAAAGAGGTCGTTGAGAATCTCCTCGTCCCATCGTCCATGTTCATTCATGAGGCCACTGACCGTAGCCTCCCGTAGAGCGTCCACTGGAGGTGTACTAAGACTGGCCATAGAAGAATCTGCTAGCCAAGGCCAACCCCAGATCTTCGTGTCCTTACCATCCCCGATACGGCGTGCTAAGCCCATTCGCAAAACACCTTGCCCTTCCATGATACTCCGCCACATGTAGCTTGGATTGTGACCAATACTAGCCTCCATAAACTCACATTTTGGGTAATACTTTGCTTTCATAATTCGGCTAACCAACGAATGCGGAGTGGTCATTAAACGCCACCCCTGTTTGGCAAGAAGTGCAATATTAAACTCGTGTAAGCGACGAAAGCCCAGCCCACCCCGACATTTTGGCACACTTAAACGAGACCAGCTCATCCAATAACAGATAGAAGGTTGTTAGAGGAGTTCTCCTAGCTATGCATTTGAAATTTGAAATAAGTGGTTGGGGTTTCCTATTAGCTTGTATATAAGTGTAGGTTTCCCTGTACTCATTCATTCATGGTATTTCTCTATCTCAATATACACTTCACTATTTAGAGTTCAGCATGGTATCAGAGTGGTAGATGTGGGTGGTGGGCTTTGGTCGAAACGAGGAGGCGCCGCCGCCGGGAGAAACGGAGCAGCCGTCGGAAGCTTCACGCGCCGCCGCACTTCCGGAGCTCCGACGCCACGCGCCGGCGCGTGCGCCGTTTCCCGACCTCGCCTCCGGTCGCCGCCGACGCGGCTAGCTCCGTCTCCGTGCGCCCGACGCTTCTGTAGCAATATCCCCGTCCGGTGTTGAGGGGATTTGGCGTGGGCTGCTTTTCCAAAACTGAATCTGCTGCGTAGGGTTTGCTGCCAGGATTGGGTTTTGCGTAGAAGTGAAGTCTGCACCTCCAGGTTGGTTCGTGTGTGTTTATTATGGCAGAAAATAGGACTATTACTGTGGTGTCAACTCAATCTAAATTGGTTGATTTGGTGTTGGCACCTGATGGGTCTAATTTTGGGGAATGGAAGTTTTTAGTTGAAGTGAACTTGAAGGGTATGGGTAAAGCTGGACATTTAACTGGAACATGTCCGGCGGACCCTACCGAAGCCCAAGCGTGGCAGAAAGATGATGACGCCCTATTTTCGCGTATAATAAATTGTATTGATAGGAAGATAATTCTATCTTTACAGCACTGTAAGAGTGCGAAGGAAGTGTTGGATTTAGTGAATAAGTGGTTTAGCGGGGCAAATAATTAGAGGAAGTTACATCAGTTATCCCAGGATGTTCATCGACCGTCTCAAAAAGGGTGGGACATCAGGGATTACTATTATGACTTCAAGAATGTGAGAGAGGCATTGTGTGCTGCTATGCCATTTATTGATGAAGTGGATAAAATGAAAAAACAACGTGATCAGTTGCATATTTTTTGTTGGATTTCTGGGTTGGATAAGGAGTATGATGTTTTGAAATCACAATTATTGGGGAATAAGGAATTAGACTCGCTCGACCAAGTTTTTTCTATGGTTCAAAATGCATCAGTGAACCTTGGTACTGATAGTACGTTGGAGAAACAAGTCTTTTTCTCACAGGGAGATAGTGGGATTGATAGTGCCAACAGTCGAGGAGGTCGGTCCAGGGGACGAGGTAGAGGGCGCGGAGGAGGTCGAGGGCAAAGGGCTTGCTATAATTGTGGTGATCCCGGTCATCTGCGTAACCAATGCCCACAGCTCTTCGACCATATGAGATTTGCTAATTCTGCCTCTAGACCAGAAGGGACGGTTATGATAATTGAAGAAGAAATGGCTTTGTTTAATCAGTTAAAGCTGTCTTCCTCGCAGTCTCCCGCTAGTCCAGGGTCATTTCCATCTCCGTCAGCTACCTTTGTTCAAACAGGTAATCCTATTGCTTGTGTTTCCTCCTCGTCTCGACAGTGGGCCATTGATTCTGGAGCCAGTAACCACATGTCAGGTAATCTAAGTATGTTTTCCGAATATTGTTCCTTTAAATATTGTCCTACGATTACCTTGGCAGATGGTTCATCCACCTCTGTTTTAAGTAAAGGTAGTGTGAATGTTAGTGCGTCGTTACCTCTCACTTCTGTGTTATATCTCCCAAAGTTCCCATTCAATTTATTGTCAATTAGTCAAATTACCCGGGACCTAAATTGTTGCTCATGTTCTTCCCTGGATATTGTCTGTTTCAGGATCTGTTGACGAAGACGATTATTGGTAAAGGGAAGGAGGTCGGTGGGCTGTACGTGTTAGAACGGCTGTCCAAAGATTCTGGAGGTGTTTCGGTTGGTTTATTGGGAAATATGTCTCCGTTGCAGTTGCACTCCCGGTATGGTCACCCGCCTTTGTCTGTCTTAAAGAAGTTGTGTCCGGGGTTAGAATCTTTGTCTAGCTTGCAATGTGAGTCATGCAAGCTTGCTAAGCATTGTCGGGTACCATACCCTCCTAGAGTCAATAATAGAGTCGAGTCTTTATTTCAATTGGTTCACTCAGATATATGGGGTCCATGTCGAGTAGTATCGAAATCTGGGTTTAAATATTTTGTAACTTTTGTAGATGATTTCTCTAGACACACTTGGCTATACCTCATGAAATCTAGAGATGAGTTGTTTGGGATCTTTTGTAATTTCTGTGCGATGGTCAAAACTCAGTTCAATAAAATGATACAGGTTTTGCAGAGTGATAATGGGACTGAGTATTTTTCTCGTTCCTTCTCGAGTTATATGAGTCAGAATGGGATGATACATCAATCGTCTTGTGTCAGCACTCCCCAACAGAATGGTGTGGCAGAACGTAAGAACCGACATCTGTTGGAGGTTGCTAGGGCCTTGTTGTTTCAAATGAAAGTCCCTAGGGTTTACTGGGCAGATGCTGTTCATACAGCGTGTTTCTTAATAAACCGCCTACCTACAAGGGTCCTTGGGGGTCAAAGTCCTTGTCATTTCATCTATCCGTCCAAACCGTCGTTCTGTCTTCCTCCTAAAGTGTTTGGGTGTACGTTTTTTGTCCAGGATGTTCGTCCTCAAAGAGGGAAACTCGATCCTAAGTCATTAAAATGTATTTTCCTGGGATATTCAAGTACTCAAAAAGGGTATCAATGTTACTCCCCGGATTTGGGGCGATACTTGGTTTCTGCAGATGTCTCATTCTTCGAGAATACTTTATTCCGTGAGGAGCTCCCTGGTTCGTCTGGTTGTAGTTCTGAGATAGATGATTTTCTGACTTATGTTGTTACTATCCCTGACTCCGTAGGAGTGGAGTCTAGGCCTCCTGTTACGCAGGTTTATCACAGGCGGCCCAGAGAAGTTGATACGCATGCAGCCCCACCGGTTCCACCAGTAAATCCTCCCTTACCAGAATCTTCGTCGATAGACCAGGATGTTCCTATCGTCGTTCGGAAAGGTACGCGTCGTTGTGTTCGTCCCATTCCGTCCTTTGTGTCATATACCAATTTATCGGCGTCTTCACGTGCTTTATGTCCCAGTTAGAGTCTGTTCCTGTTCCGAAATCTTTGAGTCAGGCTATGTCCCATGATGGTTGGAGGCGTGCGATGGTAGAGGAGATAGACGCCCTTGAGGAGAACCAGATCTGGGATCTAGTGCAGCTTCCCCCTGGTAAGGTTGCTATTGGGTGTAAATGGGTGTATGTGGTGAAAATGAACCCGGATGGGTCTGTGGCTAGACTCAAAGCACGCTTGGTGGCCAAGGGGTACGCCCAGACGTATGGTATAGATTATACCGAGACGTGCTCTCCAGTGGCCAAGTTAACCTCTGTGCGAATCTTTATCTCTTTGGCAGCTTCAAGTCATTGGCCCTTGCATCAGCTTGATGTGAAAAATGCTTTCTTACATGGCTACCTGCGTGAGGAAGTTTATATGGAGCAACCACCGGGGTTTGTTGCTCAGGGGGAGTCTAGGAAAGTGTGCAAGCTGAAGAAGTCTTTATATGGGCTGAAGCAGTCTCCGCGTGCGTGGTTTGGGCGGTTTAGCAATGCGGTTGTTGAGTTTGGAATGCAGAGAAGTGCATATGATCATACTGTCTTTTACAAACATACTAACTATGGGTGTGTTTTGTTGATAGTATATGTAGATGATATTGTAATTGCAGGCAGTGATACAAGTGGGATCGAGGCACTCAAGTCCTTTCTCGGGTCTGAGTTTCATACTAAAGATCTGGGAGTGTTGAAGTACTTTCTGGGAATTGAAGTTGCACGCTCTAAGAAAGGCATATTCCTCTCACAAAGGAAATATGTGTTGGACTTGCTCGATGACACGGGGCTGCTTGGGTCAAAACCGTGTGATACGCCCATGGATCAAGGTGTGAAGTTATTGACAGGAGAAGGGGAGCCGTTTGAAGATCCGGAGAGGTACAGAAGGTTAGTAGGAAAACTGAATTATCTCACAATTACCCGTCCAGATATTGCATTTCCAGTGAGTGTGGTTAGTCAATTCATGAGTGCACTGACACAGACTCACTGGGAAGCGGCGGTTCGGATTGTGAAATACTTGAAAGGTGCTCCTGGAAAAGGGATTCTTTATGCTGATCATGGGTATATGCGTGTTGAGGCGTTCTCCGATGCAGACTGGGCTGGTTCACCGGGTGACAGGAAGTCTATGACAGGTTATTGTGTGTTTGTAGGAGGCAACTTGGTCTCGTGGAAGAGTAAGAAGCGGAATGTGGTGTCACGTTCAAGTGCAGAATCGGAATACCGGGCTATGGCTCATGTGGCAAGCGAAATAGTCTGGGTGCGTAACATTTTAGAAGAAGTGGGTGTTGAAGTGAAGTTACCAATAGATTTGTGGTGTGATAACTGTGCTGCCATACACATCGCAAATAATCCAGTCTTTCACGAGCGGACGAAGCATATTGAAGTTGACTGCCACTTTATACGGGAAAAAGTGGAGCAAGGACTAATATCACTTACACACGTTCGGAGCGGTGATCAACTGGCTGACATATTCACGAAAGGATTATGTAAGAATCGGGTTTCATATATATGTAACAAGTTGGGCATGTTTGATATCTATGCTCCAACTTGAGGGGGAGTGTTAGAAGGTTGTTAGAGGAGTTTTCCTAGCTATGCATTTGAAATTTGAAATAAGTGGTTGGGGTATTAGCTTGTATATAAGTGTAGGTTTCCCTGTACTCGTTCATTCACGGTATTTCTCTATCTCAATATACACTTCACTATTTAGAGTTCAACACTCTAGCTTATCGCACAGCCGCCCTGGTATCAAAAAGACAGACGTGGTAAAAATTGGGAGGGCCTGCGCGACACTTTTTAGCATGATTTCTTTACCTGCTTTCGTTAAGAGACGATGTTGCCACGTCCCTAACCGCTCCCGAACTTTCTCCTCTATGTAACGAAAAGTGGCTGATTTATTACGCCCCAGGACTGAAGGTAGCCCTAGGTAACGACCAAAATCTGTCGTCTCGCGAACCCCCATGCATGCATTGATCATCTCTCTCGTTTCAACTCCCGTGTTTGAACTAAACATGATGCTGGATTTCTCATAACTAACGAGTTGCCCCGATGCTGCACTATAACTATCAAGACATCCCTTGATAGACTGAGCTTCCCCATGCGTAGCCCTGAAAAAAAAAAAAACAGACTATCGTCCGCAAAGAATAAATGTGTCACGGTCGGGGCCCCGCGTGCAAGTCGAACCCCATGAATGTCACCACGCCCCTCCGCCTGCTGCAGAAGGACAGACAGTCCTTCGGCACATATGATAAAAAGGTACGGGGACAATGGGTCCCCTTGGCGAATGCCACGGGTTGGACACACTGACCCCACCCCAACCCCGTTAACTTGAATAGTATAGCTGACCGTGGTAACACAGTGTAGCAGTAGGTCAATCCACTTCCGTTCAAAACCCAACGCTTGTAACATTCCCTTCAAGTAGTCCCATTCCATCCTGTCGTAAGCTTTGGCCATGTCAAGTTTCAGAGTCGCCCACCCCATTGCTCCATTCGTCTTTCTCCGCAGGAAGTGGCCCACCTCCCCAGCAACAATAATATTATCCGTGAGCAACCTGTTGGGCACAAATGCATTTTGTGACTGAGAAACCACTGTATCCAATACTCCTTTTAGTCTATTCGCCAAAGCTTTCGCAATGACTTTATAGGCCACATTGCACAGTGCAATTGGCCGTAAATCCGTGACCTTCTCCGGTGTCTTCTTTTTCGGAACCAAAACAATGTTTGACTCATTGAGCCCCTCAGGGAAATGACCCGTTGAGATACACTGCAAGACGAACATGGCCAGATCATGGCCCAACACTGGCCAGAAATGTTGGAAAAAGGCAGGCGTCATTCCATCTGGTCCCGGGGCTTTCTCCGGGGCCATGGAAAAAAGTGCGGCCTTAACATCGGCCATCGTAAACGGTTGCCTCAATATCGCATTCATATCGTCGGTGAGCCTCGGTTGAACCCGGTCAAGCATATTAGTCGCATTATACTCGGACTGAAAAATAAAATTGTAATACCTGAGGACCTCAGCATTCAAGTACGCTCCTTCCTGCCAAACTCCCTGGGAGTCCTTCAGACGAGACAAAGTATTTCGCCGTTTTCTGAAAGAGGCCATCTTGTGAAAATATTTAGTGTTCGAATCCCCATGCTTAAGCCATAGTTGTTTGGAGCGCTGTTTTTAGAACAATTCTTCTTGATCGAGAAGCAAATTCATCTCGTCTTCGACCGTCTTATATTGTTGCACCTCTGTTTGATCTCTACTATCCCGAAGTTGTTCCAGTAGACGCCGGAGCACCACAATGCGCCGGCCAAACTTCCGTTTGTACTCCCCTCCCCACCGGCCCAATTGTTGCGCACACAAAGAAAGACGTTGCTGAAAGTCTAGGCCAGAAGACTGTCTCCAGGCGTTGGAATTAAGGGTCGGATTTCAACTATTTATATTTGAAAATAAAAAATCTACAAAAATCCTAAAATAAAAAAAAAAATTCTATAAAAGATCATAACTCTTTGAATACTGCATGACTTTTAATCATATCGAATATCACCCGACTTTTAAAGACTTTAAAAATCTTGATTGAATATCTCATGACTTTTATAGACTCTCTAAAAGTTTGAATTGCATATATCTAAACTTTTAAAAGTCTGTAAAAGTAATGATTGAATACACCCCTCTAAAATTCCGCTTAGTCTAGCCTAATTTCATCGCTAAGTTCAATAATTTAATTACACAATTTATTATACTTAGAGAGCTTATTTGATTGTTATCCCAAAAATAATCTCTAATTTGATTGTTATCCCAAAAATAAAATACATACATCATATCATATGTATATCACATATAAATATATAAACAAAACAAAAATTATCAATTCCCAATACACCGTGGAATGTGGATAGAAATTTTTTAGTAGTTATCACGAAGGTACCTACTAGCCTTATATCAACATGTGTTACAAAATACAATAATACTTCCTCTATCCTACTTTATATTTTTTATTTACTATTTATTAGTCACCACTCAATGTGACAGTAGTTTATAAATAATTAAAGAAAAATTGTAATTTAAGTTCGTACATAATATGTCAATTATCAATAATACTTCATAACCGTGTGTGATATTATTCTTCAATTTTCAAAACGGTACATACATTACCCATTTATGAGAGGAAAATTAAGGGGCAATATTTACACTACGGGAGGCGCAACATATATATACCGTTTTAAAAATTGAAGGGCAACATTTACACCACTAATAATTCAAAAGCGATATTAATAATTGGCATATTATGAAAGAGCATAAATTACAATTTTTTCAATAATTAAACACAAAAACTTGTTTGAAACCATTTCATCTCAAATTATTATATATTACTAAAAACGAAAGAGCATAAATTACAATTTTTTCAATAATTAAACACAAAAACTTGTTTGAAACTATTTCATCTCAAATTATTATATATTACTAAAAACAAAATATTTTTAAAATATATATATATATATAATAATTGATACTAATAATTAAAAAGTTATGAAGCTATTTCACCAGCATTTTCCTATACTCAATTCCAGATTTGATGAAATTTTTGTTTCTTGCTTCACTCCTTTTTTTCTTTTTAGAGTACATTAATGTACTAATTCAATAATATAATTTCATTTTTACACAATAAATGGATTGTTAAGCTTTCTCCTTATTTTTGCTCAAAGTATATTAGATAATAATTCAATAATAGATGTTACTGAATTATTTTTTTTAAAAAAATGGATAGAGCACTGAATTTTTTTTCATTAGAACTACAAATTTCACAAGTATATTAGAAATCTTGATCAGAAGGCATTCATTGTGAACTTCTACAACAGTAGAGCCTGTACAAGAGACTTAGCATTACTCACCACAAGCAAAGCATACATGACAAACACATTCAAAGTTTTTCATCAAATGAACGAAAACCTTTCTTCGCAATTAACTGAAGTGAGGATCTTCATCGTTCAAAGGCTGCTCCAGCGCCAAAATGTGTTCCTTAAACGAGGATGCAGCTTCTTCCCTCTCATTCACCATTCCCAACTTGTCATACACTACAGCCATCAGGTAAAGAGCTTCTGCTGCCAACTCATGATACTGTACACATTTGAAGAAGCCATGTAAAGTATATGTCCCAATAGTGACATAAATTTTGTGTCTTGTGTACAAGGTTATCAAGGCAGACTTTCTAGGCGAGATGCCACCGACTGCCTAGTCGACTAGTCGATTAGGCGACCGCCTAGGCGATGAGTATTAAATAAATAAAAAGTGTATATATATATTGAAAATATCTTGTCTTGGGCAACCTTTTTGCTGGCCTATTTACTTGAAGTAGATGAATAGTTTTTCCTAGGATAGTGAGAAGTTAAGTATTTATTGTATATTGAAAATATATTGTCT
The DNA here is from genome assembly GCF_001879475.1 of Ipomoea nil. Taxonomy (NCBI): domain Eukaryota; kingdom Viridiplantae; phylum Streptophyta; class Magnoliopsida; order Solanales; family Convolvulaceae; genus Ipomoea; species Ipomoea nil. The sequence goes on from NW_017619458.1 coordinate 75,701, forward strand.
TGGGAAGCCTTTTTATAAACCCTATTTACTTAAGTTGTCTTGAGAAGATGAATAGTTTTTGCTAGGGTGGTGAGAAGTCTAGTATTTATTGATAACATGTCAGAGTGAGGAGGTAGTGGGCTTTGCTCGGAACAGGAGGATGATGCCGGAGCTTTAACCGCTCCGCCATCAGAGCCACCACGCGCCGTCGCTCCGACACCACGCGCCGGCACGTGAGGCAGATTCCGGCGACTTCTCCGGCTGAAAATTACACCGGTCAACTTGCCTTAGTGTGTAGGTTCAGCCCATGTATGTTTTGTGGAGTTTTGGGTTGTATTCTGCACTTAGGCGAGGCGAAAACATTAGGCGTTCGGTCTCGACCGACCGGACGCCTAGGCAACGCCTTGATAACACTGCTTGTGTATTAGAAAATCAAACACTAAGAGTCCGTTTGGAAATTAGGAAAATGATTTCTAGAAAATGACTCATTTTCTAGTGTTTGGCTGAAAGTTAAGAAATTGCATTTTTCTTGTTTGGTAATTTTGGTTCATTTTCCGGAAAATGAACATATTATTTGTTATATAATAATAATAATAATAATAATAATAATAATAATAATAATAATAATAATAAGTGGTAGTGTGGTGGTGGTGGGGATGGTGATGGTGGTGTTGACTCTATTTTCCTTGAATACCTAAACACAGAAAAATCTGGAAAATGACTTCGGGAGAAGTCATTTTCTGGATTTCCAAACGGACACTAAATACAGGAAAATCAATTTTCAAATTGATTACATGCAATCATATTAAAATATAAAAATCAGACTGACCTCTAGATGTTCCAAATCTTCCAAAGCTTGCCTTAAAGGTTGAAGCACGTCTTCAGGTTCTTCATATACTGGGAGAAGGATAAGGATGTCTATGGTTAGATACTCGGATTACTTGGAATAAGATGCCTGACCAAAGTCAAGCGGAAATACATCAAATAAGTATAGATACAATTAGTTCAATGTGTTCTATGTGCCCATCAGGACAGGACTCAGATGATCTTCTCAGTTCTCATACAAGACCTAAAGCACACTAGGACTTTTCCATATCCAACTGGACCAGACTTTTCCAGAGAAGTGCAAAACCAAAATCTGTTGAAGTGGAAGCCCTCTTTTTTCATGAAATTTAGACAGTGGTGAACATAGGTATTCAGAAATCATATTACAGTACCAAAGAGATCATTAGTACTGCAGAGTATATGTTACGATTGATGCCAACAGACTATGCTCCTGCACTTTATGGTTCTTGGGAAGGCAGATAAGCAGAGTTTACCACCTTTCATAGTACAGTTTGCCTTTGAAAATCAAAGATAAAGCTGTTATAGAAGCTTAAAGGACAGTGGATACTAGCCTTATTAACCTAGTGTGTCCAAGAACATTTCCCTGGTAGGAAAATGGTGGCACGGCAGTGCTTTACATTAGGCCACGAGTATGCCTTTCAACAAAATGTTTCAGTCTAAAGTGTTTTACAGCTTTGAAGCAAAATTTCATTTTGTGGGTATTCATTTGTTCATTGCTTGCTACTCAGGTTGTCACTTTTCAACCTTCAGATATAAGCAGCTTTCTCTGACCATTAGATTAGTATGCAGGCTAGATTGAGAGAATTGTGACCAATAATGCATTTCATGAGATAGTCCAGCAAAGGCTATTACTAGAAGCCTAGAAGATCACGATGTCCATGAACCCCATATTCAAACTTAGAGGCCAGCTAATAACTTCACTACAGTTGTAAGATCAAAAACAATCAAATTATAAAGTGAGGGTAACCAACTTGCTAAATGACAATTATCTTGAAGCTTCATTGAATTTAAATGTAATTGCACCCATATGGTCTAAAATGAAGAAGAGAATACAAAAATACCTGAAAAGCTTGAGTCAGCTAGATAACATTTTGCTTCTGTAATGAAGGCCCGAGCACGAAGCTCAAGACCACCATGACCAAGAAGTATAGGAAAAGCAGAATGTATGAGAGCCAAAGCCCTTTTTGCATGGCTCGACCCAAGTGAGAGCCATAACTCAGCCAATGTCAGTGTAACAGAGGCTTTGAGAAGATCCAAGTTAAAAGATTGGCAAAAGGAAAGGCTGGCCAATGCATATGGAATTCCTAAAACAGCATTGCCTGATTTCTGAAATAGAAAAAAGGATTTAACTTCAATTAAGTTATGTTGACTTACAAACAAATTAAAATCCAAATGTTTACACAAGGAGACATCTTATGCCAACCATGCAATATGATCCCTAGTGATTTTGTAGTTCTAGTTCACTAACATAAAACCGAAAGTAAACCAACGCTGAAATTCTAAATACCTTGTGAATCTCTGCGAGCAAAAGAAGAATATTGGCATTCTCAACTTGCAAACTGAATTTGTAGCACATGCAGAAAAGAGTGTGTGCAACGGCTGCTGCCTGTGAGAACACGGTGCATTAGATGAATATCTCAACAACATATAGAGCAGCATGTTATTGGGTCAATACCCATTATTGACGTATAACACAATGCTACTAAGGGTTATCATTGGCTAAGGTGCAAAACACAATATGGCACAGATATACTGCATTACTGCATGTATGACACACATGGATACATAAGCCACAAGCAAAGATATGAAATATTTGAGAGGCTTGAGGTTTTGGGTTAAAACTGGCTTTTTTCTAATTAAAATAAACAACCTTCAGAGGATTGAACTGTCAGTTTTTATGCATAGATACTTCACGGCACTAGATATGGAGTGGGTAATGATGAATCTTTTTAGCAGCAGACACATGATCTGGATTCTAAGACAAAATTTTTGTTTCCAACCGTGAAGAATGCACAGAGCTGTGCATTCTTCACGGTTGGAAACAAAAATTTTGCCATTGAAATAAGCAAAGAAGGATAAGTGCTAACTCCATTCATCTTATTTATGCCGTTTGACTAGTTTAATGAAATTATCAGGCCAAAGTAAGAATGTTTTGACTTTAAAAATGTAGGTCCAAAAGCATCATGATCTTCAGACTGACATGAAATGGAAGAAAGGAACTACTGTATATACTAAAGATAAAGAAAACAGGACAATAGCAAAAGATTATCATCATATGATCAATTGATGGAGAAGCAGCAAGGAAAGAGAAGCATATCCTTTTGACAAAATATAATTCTACCAAACTCAGCATTCAACAAAGACAGTTTCTGAGGTAAGAAAAGCCACATCAACCGATCTATATGGCTACGTTTTCCTCAAAAGGACTAGCACTTTAGAGCATTAGCCATTTACAAGAGGTTCTGGTAAGCACAAATAAAAATAAAAGAAAAATTGACCTGGCTAAACTGGTTTGCAGCAAGCAGTGTCCGTGCATGTCGGAAGCTCGCTTCAGCTTTTATCTCCATATCCACACCAGCCAAAGAAGAAGCATAAACACCTAGCTCATCACATAGCTGTTGAGCTAATTTTAGTCGTCCCCTGCAAAATAGCAACCACCATATTGTCAAGAAGAATGAATTAAAATGAGTTAATACCCAAAATTCTCCCTCAACTATGCCAATGCGGTAAATGCAATGAAACCTTATAAAAAAAAAAAAAAAAAAAAAAAAAAAAAAAAAAAAAAAAAAACTATGCCGGCATAGTCGATTGACCATTTTAGGTGAATTGGCAGTCAAGGACCAATTTGGGAATTATGCCATAGTCAAGGGATCATATCTCATCTAAAAACATGATACTTGGATTGCCTGATAGTAGACATCAAGCAAAAAATAGCCTTACTGGTGTAAAGCATGCTCATGGAGTAACTGCAGCTTTACAAGCTGGATTCTTGACTTTGAAAGGCATAAGAACTTCTCCTCTGCTATTTTGAGAGCAGTGAATGCTTCTGCAAATTAGGAACACAGAATATCATTGGTAAATGAATATAAATATATAAATATAAATAAATAAACATATATATATATATATATATATGTATGTATAAATATATAAATATAAATAAATAAACATATATATATATATATATATATGTATGTATGTATGTATATATATTCATGCATGTGTCCGCACAAATTAAGATCCTCCCTGCACATTCTTGTAAGAATGGTTGCTGTGCAGGCCTCCTTGCAACCTTCCTCCTTCCTTTTCTCTTTTGATTTGATAATTAGGGCAGAAACTTGGAAGGTTTGTAATAGGGGGCATAAAATAAGGCATTATACTTGATTTGCATACAAATTGCTTCCAAGTTGAAGAAGGCCAAAAACATCTTAAGCAACAAAAGAAGATACCATACTCTGCACCCTAAAAGGCTAATAACTGAAGAGTCAAATTGCTCTTTTGCTAATTTGACTTGTTATGGATATCTCAAGTCTTCTTCTCTGTGGGAAGTAATTGAGGAACTTTTTTAATGACTGTCATTATCTACTTTATGCAAGTTACATCGTGGAGTCCCCTAATTTCTTCCCCATTGCCATACTCTTTAATTTCTCAGTATTCTCTAAGACTTGATTTCCTTTCATTATTTTCCAAAACATAGCTCAAAAATGTCCGCCTTACCATCCAAATTAAATTCCATAAACTGCGTTGTTCTCCAGTTCTCTTCAGTGTTGTGAATTAGAAAACAGAGTGATTAAAGCAAAAATGATTTGCTACTAGAAATTTGGAATCACAAACCCATTTTAATGCATTAAACATGGAGCATATAGAGGTCCCTCAGTTAAAGACCTTGATTAACCTTTGTTCAAAAGTAAACAAAATGTGAGTTAAGAAGCAAAAGATAGTTGCCAAATTTCGCTGTCACAAAAGCATTTGGTCAACAAAGAACCAACCATCCTAATATAAATCTGATTCAATATGCTCAAACATTTCTCCTGACCTTTGTATCCTTTATATACTGCCAGATGCTGGATAAGTTTTGCATAAGCCAATGCGACATCCTCGGAACTGCAAGGACAAAAAATAAATAAACAAAATTTTTGTCAGATATCGAATCAGGGCCATTAACCCTATTGGAAACTTTGAGAAATTTACCTTGATGAGTCAGAAAAACAAGTTGCAAAAGCTAGAGCATTCATTCGAGCAAGAGGGGCACTGAAAGGAATACAGTAAGGAAAAGTAATTTGTCAAACAGTTAAAAGATCATGTTTGCAAACTTCAGATGACTAATATTACAAGATGTCAGACTGGACTGAAATATACAGAATTTCATCCAAAAGGATTCCTGACTACTCAAGCTTGAAAGTAAAAGCAATAGCAACCCAAAGAGGGCACGATTACAAAATGTCCAATCATCTTGCATAATTTGACCAACTATAAAGAAAATAAGTAATTTTTTCTGTTGAGGGGGTGAGATAAAAGAGCCTTATTCAGGACAAAATATGTAAATATTAGTCATATTCACCAAGATTTTATGCTAAAATAAAATACGAAGAGAGATGTCATACTTATACATGTAGTTATTATAGTGCTTGGATCCAGGATTTATATATATATATATATATATATATATATATATATATATATATATATATATATATATATATATATATATATATATATATATTCAATCAACGGGGAGCACTGGAAACTTATGTAGTATAACCCAGTCTTCTGATGGAAAGAGTGAAATAGTACTCAATCCTTGTTGGTTAAGGGGTGATCACCCAGTGACCCACCAAAAGATTGGAAGGAAATATTGTTAAACAGTAAATCAAATATAAGGAAGGTATTTAGCATTTCAACTAATGTTGGGATTGAGTGATCAGGGGTGTGAGGGAAGAAAGTTTACCCAACCAGTATGTATGATGCAAATGACAGATAATCCAAGACCATCTGAAAAGCTTAAATGTAATTTGAGGTTTGATGTTGGAAACTTAGGCTTAGCTTGCAACACAAAGGCAAAAGAAGCAATGCATGCATAGCCTTAGGAATTTCTCCATTGCCCAGCATAGAATTGCCACAAACAAGCAAAAAATTGGCTATCTCTTGTCATGGGTACAAATTGGATAACAATGTAGTCTTCCAAAACACCACGATTCAAGGTAGTTACTCTTGAACTTCCATATCAGTCTCTAAGAGAACAACTTAAGGAAACATACATTGCATGGAGAGAAGTGCACAGAGCTGGATGCATAACAAATACTACAGTACTACACCAAGGATTTCTATATTACCTGCCATAGACCTCCCATGCAGTGGCACGAACCAAATATGAAGAACCTAAAAGCTGCAACACAGAACCAGGTATGGAACTAGGCTGTGCACAGAAGTGGAAAGCACCGTTATTACTCGATTCATTTTCCTGGGCAAAAATAAGACAACCATTTGGCTTTTTCAAATCCTTAAGCCATTCAGTACAAAAAGCACCATCTGAGGTTAGTGTTGAAGTTTCATCTCCAAAGTCATTAATCAGATGAGAACTTAACCTCAGCTCCTGCAATATTCACCATAAACAGGAAAAAAGTTATCAGCAAAAGTTAAACAAATCTTAAGTCTTAACAAGTTAAAACTTAAAATGATACAAGAGCTAACATAACCTTGCAGACATTGATTGGACATGTTGCAAGCTTCATGGTGGCCTTTGGGCCAAATGAGAGCAGAGGTCTTTGAACATGCTGCAAATTAAGATACAGCAATTTATGTAAAATAATTTGACCATGCTGCAAATTAAATCACTATTCCCATAACTAACCATACTATATTCAGCAAATACGTGTCTATGTAAACATAATAAAATCTCAAGTAAACAGTGAGGTCAAAATTGTATGACCATGCATGGCAATTTTTTTGTTATTTTATTTTTGCAAAGAGTTGCACACGATGCTGGAGAATTTATGAAGCTAAGACTAAAAGAAGAATACATAGCAATCATAAAATTATTATGCTAGCATACAGAAATTCATGCTCTTACTGTCAGGTCAAATTTAGCCATGGCAAGATGATTAGAGGCCACCAATCGTTTCAACTTTAGACTTTCCGCTCGCTTCAAGGACCTTCTCAAGAGAACATATAATTGTTGTTGAACTGACAAAGAAGTTCCTATGTAGGCAACTGGTGAATATGATGATCCAATAAAACTGGTTGTGTTTGAGAGACCAACATTAGACAACAGCTTGCAAATAGTTGTTAATGTATAAGCAAGGCATGTATCGTCACTATACTGCACAAGGAGTTAGAAACATTTTGAGACATGAAATAGAAATATAAGCATAAGGAATCAGAAACATTTGAGTCATGGTAGAAATATAAGCAAATCTATGTTGAAAAACAAAGGGTTGTGTCTGTCTATGAATATGTGCTTAATTAAGAGTTATGTGTTTGTATATATATGTACGATGTTTCTTCATTAGAAACATAGAATTATAGAAATATATTGTAACCTTTCAATATTATAATACATTTTCTCATTCTTTGATTCTTCATTTTTACTTCTACCTAACTAGCAGATGGTTGTTATTCTCCACCCCTAGGGCCTTTCAATCTTTCAAATTCAACATGGTATCAAAGCCTACATTTCCTAGGCTAATTTCCTTCCAATTTTCCAGTGTAAACAGTAGGCCGTGATTATTTCTTGGATTCCAACGTGTCTATGGTGGTTTACTTCAAGATCTACCACCACAGTCACACTCAAATCACGTCGTGACCTTGCCCAAGAAATGTCATTGTCATCCGCAACTACACACACCCACATGCGCCATCACAAATTGCCGGATCTCCATTTTGGTTTTTTTTTTCAGATCTCTTCTTCTCCGGTGGTCTTTTTATCTCACCTCCTAGACCGTTGGATTCCTCTCCTTTCTGTGACCTTATCTGGAAAAATTTGTCATCATCTTTGTTAGAGAAAAGAACCAGGAGGTATTTTTGATAGACTAGAAACTAAAGAAAAGAAATAGGAAGTCACAAAACTTCCCCCAACAAGAGTTTTAGGCTCTTGCCCCACAAGAGTTTTAGGCTCTTGCCCCACAAGAGTTTTAGGCTCTTGCCTAGCTACTAAAAGCTTAAAGACTAAGGAAGATTATTGGATGATCTATTCTCTTCTAGAGATTCTGATTTATAGTACTAGGAAATAAATAATTATAGAAAGGAGATGATTGCTGAGATGATTGTTGAGATGATTATGCCTCTCTTTATTTGTCAAAACCCTTGAGTTAAGCCTTCCCATGTATATCCTGATTTGCCTGATTTGCATCCTTCCTTTTTCTGCGTGAGTAAACCATCCATCCTTTTGGATGCGTATCATTGCCACCCTCCAAAGAAACAACCTTGTCCCCAAGGTTGGAGTGAGGAAACTGACCGGTGAAGTCAGATACGCTACAGTATTCAGCCCAATTGAGGAAGCGTCCCCATTGCTTTGGTTGTTCAGAAGTCATACACCGCAAATACTGCTCCAGGCATCGATTGAGGACTTCTGACTGGCCGTCCGTTTGAGGGAGGTATGCAGTGCTCAAACGCAACTTGGTGCCCCATTTGTCAAAAAATTTTGTCCAGAGGTTGGAGTAAACCTCTGGTGCCATGGTGTCATACTTATTCTTTTGACACACTAGGCATTCAGTTACGAATTGTTGCGTTCGCTTCATCCACCGGAGCCAATGTAGAGCCGGTCCTTGCATACTGATAAAGCCTGTCGGAACCTTCAGATCTTCCCGGGTGTGATGTATGGCGAAATATTGCTCCACTCCAGGCAACCATCCGATCGGGTCGCCACCATCAAATGTAGGAAGTTCCAATCTTCCCGTGGGAAGTGTGGTGTTGTCGGGAGGAGCCAATCGTTCTGACGAGGGGTTGGAATCAATTGTTAGGACTGCTACCAGTGACGCACTAGCATCGCCCTGCCCTTTGCTTTGGAGGGAGAGAGCGAGGAGGTTGGACATCCTAGCCACAGAAGCTTCCAAAGCTGCAAATCGATTGTTCAATGTGGTCAATTCAGTACGGATTGCATCTTGGTTCTTCTCTAACGTCTCTATGCGGGAATCTCGTGTGTTCGCCATCCAACGGCAGGTCGGATCAATTTGTTAGAGAAAAGAACCAGGAGGTATTTTTGATAGACTAGAAACTAAAGAAAAGAAATAGGAAGTCACAAAACTTCCCCCAACAAGAGTTTTAGGCTCTTGCCCCACAAGAGTTTTAGGCTCTTGCCTAGCTACTAAAAGCTTAAAGACTAAGGAAGATTATTGGATGATCTATTCTCTTCTAGAGATTCTGATTTATAGTACTAGGAAATAAATAATTATAGAAAGGAGATGATTGCTGAGATGATTGTTGAGATGATTATGCCTCTCTTTATTTGTCAAAACCCTTGAGTTAAGCCTTCCAATGTATATCCTGATTTGCCTGATTTGCATCCTTCCTTTTTCTGCGTGAGTAAACCATCCATCCTTTTGGATGCGTATCAATCTTCCACTGTCGTCGGCGTGTATGACTGTATGTCTTCCTTTGATGAATTTTTTCAGTGAAAATTTTCCAATTTGTTGTTTTGCCCTTCTTTGGACCTTTTGGTGAAGTTTGAAGGCTTTTTGGGTTTGTTGCCAAACTTCTTTCTGGGGTGTTTTGGTATAAGGGTGTTTGTTTCTTTATTTTCAATATACCATATTTATTCCCGAGGGTTTTCAAGCTTGGCGCTTTTTATTTTCAAAAGCCTTTTGTTATTCAATTATCCAACAACAGGGTGTAACCATCAACAACCATTTGGTGTTCTCAATGTTCATATTTTATTTTATTCTTTGGGTGTATTGTCATTACTATTGGCTCTACTACATCCTTTGTTGCTCATGCTTCGTTTGCTCTACCGCTCTTAATGAAGATTGTTGTTGGCAAATCCTAGAGTGCTTTGTTGTTTTGAGGTTGTTCGTGTTAAGCTTCGTCCTTGGTGTAGGAGATACCTTTTAAATATTGTTTTGTTTTTAGGCGGAAATTTGTAGAATTTTAAAAACATTTCTAAAATATGATAGTTTTGAAATTTGGACAGAAATGTGTTAAATATGCTTGGGAGTTATTCCAAATCACTTTTAACACATTTTTGTCAATGTTCTAAAAATAGCATGTATTTAAAATTTAAATTTTCACACATTTCTGTAAAGTTCTCCTTTAGTAGTAATCTAATTAATGGAAAGTAGTAGACAATTCATTTCAATGCTCCATTTAACAAGTATCAGAGAGAGGTTCATCCTGCACTTCACTAAAAACCAGACCCAATTACCAGAAGCATTCTCTACTGTCACAAAGTTACCTCTTTCATCTCTTTATTTTACTAGGTGTTTCTTAGTGAATTTGAATGGTATTTCATCAACTTGAAGCAAAAAATAATAAATAAAATTCTAAATGACTATACATGCAGACACACTTAATAGAGCTAAGAACACTACCTGTTGAGAAACTCGAACAGCTTCACTGAACACCTAAAAATTATAAAGAAAAATAAATTGACCAAAAAGGGACATATACAAACTTCTGAAGTATAAATGAGCAAGGAATAAAGGTGAAAGATGTCTATTACATATGCATACCTCCAAAGCTTGTTTTGGATGGCCAAAATGAAAATGCATCATTCCTAAACATAACAATGCAATTTCATATCTCCCAAAGGTGCCGCCTTCTGAAGAAGGAGGAGGTACATAGTCACATCCTTCTGTCCCTGCACTTTGGTAAAGTAATTCCCAAATTAGGAACATTATCTCCACAAGGATCAAGTTTGCACAAGCTGAACAACAAATGACAATCATAACGGTAGCACAGCACAAATTAGTGTTATTTGATGCAAAGAAATTTAGGAAGTTAGATATTTTCCTTCATTAATTTTTCTTGTTTTTGTAGAGGGTGGGATGGGGAAAGATGTCCATAATGGCGAGAAGATAACAAGCTCTCAAAAATATTTTCAGTGAACAAAGGCTGATTATATCAAATTATATGACAAAAAAGAATGCACTTAAGGGGAAAAATAACACATTATTTCAGGGATTTTTCCACTAAAATTTAGGTTTAATGAGTAACTAAAATAACCAAGATTTCTATAACTTTCACTCTCAGATATAACGAATTAATTAATGATAATAATACCCAAGAACTAACTTTGACTAAGTCAAAAGCAAGTCATCCTAAACAATAAAAGTGGATCTCTTAGGATTATAATTTATAAATGGAATATATACAAGTACCGGCCACCATTATGGAAGGTATAAACAGAACCTCCAAAGTGTGACAAGAGAGTCATGCCTAAGCTTACAAGATAACAAGAACAAGCAGCTACCTCAGTTTTCCTTTTAATGAGCACTAAAAAACAGGATTGCAACTCATAAAATTAGTATACTAGGTAATTTGAGATAGATCATATTGAGAGACATTACTTGACATATAAAGCAAAACCACATATTAACAACTGCAAAAAAACATGAGAGAGTTCAAAAAAAAACAAAAAAAAAGTAATGCATACCTGTAATCAAAATAGCGATGAAGGTTTTCCAAAGCAGCAGGGAAGTCATCATGATAAAGGCTATTTAAGTATCGTAAGAAGTGAACCTTCATTTCAGTGAACAAAAAGTCAAAAGTCAGCGAAAGAAAGTTCCAAACTTACGTAGAAATCATATCAATCTCATGGGAAACTCACACGATGTAGCTCAGGTGACAGTTTCTGGAGCTGTTGTAAGACAGAATCAAATGCATTGAGAAGGAAGGAGCTTCCATGCCTGTCAACATTGAGCACGAATTTAACTGTCTTATTGTTTTATAATCTGAAATTATCTCCAAAAAGCAATATGCATGATAATCAAGAAGTTAAAGAAAGAATTACTCACTTTTCTATTAAACTAGCCCGATCTAATAGGTAACCTTGTATTTGCCAGTTTGTTCGTAGGAACATAGCAACTGAAGAATTAGCACCATTTGATGTATCACATGATGAAGATCCATTTGGGCTGAATTCCTCAGGTTTACCAATGTGTTCCAACTTTGGACTGTGAGAAACAACATTTCCTGCAATGCATGTGATTTATCACTACATTCTACCATGTATCAATATTTAAAATTATCTGGCATTTCATAATTTTACACAATTGAAAGAACTCAAAGAAGTAGAAACCATGGCAAACAGAAGTAAATGAAATGGAATACATTCTTTTCAGGTGAAAAACTACCAAAAGAACTGAACATAAAAATAAAAAATAAAATAGAGTAGAACAAAGAGGTCAACCAAGAAACATTTTCTATGGAATGTGTATCACAGGAGATGTTTGATTGTGTGGATAAAAGTGAAATGTTAGGTCTAGAATCAGATGACATATTCACTCCCACAGATGCAATTGAGTTATCCAGTGAGAGTAGGAAAACAATAATTTAGATAATCATATTATGTATTGCCCAAAAGCCAAATACTGAATAAGAGGTTTCACCATCACACTCAATCAATTAAAGTATTAATCATAAAAATGCAAGCACAAAACTTTTTTCAACATATTAGGGAGGGGGGAAGCAAAATAAATAATAAATAATTAAAAAAAAAAAAAAAAAAAAAAAAAAAAAAAAAAAAAAACCCAACCTTCAACTAACCCAACAAGTGCCCTAGGAGCATGATTATGAAATGAAACTCTTTCATTAGCTATGCTTTTTGCTTCCATTTCTTTGTTGACATTTTCATAAACAAAATTCTCCAGCTCCATGTTCTCATACTCCATTGGTGCTTCTGGATCACAACTGGGATCATCAAAATTCAGCTCGTAATGAGAACAACTTGAGAGTGACTCCTTGCAATAAGTCACTATATGTGTTAATAGATGACAGACAGCCTGCATGTCCAACAATAAGAAGAAAGCACCAAGTTTCAGATTCTCAAAAGAGTGAACTTTACAACTCACAATATACAAAATAGATATACACCAAAATGTGGAAAAAGAAACAGGCAATAAGCATCAAGTAAAAAGCTTGGATAAGTTTTGGCCTGTTAGTACCTCAAATGACAAAAGATTGAATGCAAGTAGGCATCTACGAACAAACATTCCAAGGTTGCTACTAGGATCCAAACTGATTTGATCATCATCTATATCATTCGAATAGGAACCTCCAAGTACGCCTAACCAGAACAGCCTCATAAACCTCAGTAATGCAGGGCAAAACATATAACATAGCACACAAAACCCTAAGCCAATAACAAACCATTGCTCACCACGCAATTCATTAAAGAAATTAAACAAATCGTCAGGGGATGCTAAACACGATAACCTCCGCGTCAAGTTCTCACTCAACCAATCATTCAATTGTCCGACGACTTCCCTCAACTGCGCAATCAGCTCACCCAGCTTCGGCTCAAAAATATCCTCACATGACTGCAAGATAAATAATTAAATGAATAAAGACTCAAATTCTATGGAACTCGGAAGCACTAAAAGAAGGACTGGTTTGAAATACCTTAGTGAGAGAGATTAAGTACATGGCGAGGCCGTTGTGTTGAGAGACGGAGGAGAAAGGGAAGGGAACGGAGGCTTGGGCCGGAGGAGCGTATATTTGAATCAGAATGCAAATGGAGACCTTATGAGGTGTGACGGAGAAAGCGCCCGGCGGCTTCACAATCCCGGCCATGGCTGGGCGGCGGAGGAGTGATAGAGCGGGACTGCAAGTGAGATGAAGGAGAGAGGAGTAGTACGGTCAATGCAGGCTGACTGGGAGGGCCGGGCCGGGCCTAGAAAATACCAGCCGGTCCCGTCCCACCATAGCCCCCGCCCGCCAAAATTTAAAAATTTTAAAAAATAAAAAATAGAAAACATGATGAAGATGAAATGTATATCTGTATTCACTATTCTGTCATTCTGTACCTATAATAATAATCCAATAATACCAAAATAAATGAATAGTTATGCTCTGCACCTGTATGCACCATGCATGGTGTATACGGATGCAAAAACGACATCGTTTTATTAAAAACGTGCGTCTCCCTTTAAAAAAAATTTCAGGTTCGATTCCTAACAACAGCATTATGTTGTTCATTCATTATGGAATTTTAGTTCATAGATTATGGAATTATAGTTCATAGATTATGGAATTATAGTTCATCGATTCTGAAAATATAGTTCATCGATTCTAAAATTTTAGTTTATCGATTATGGAATTATAGTTCATAGATTAGATTCTGGAATTATAGTTCATCGATTATGGAATTATAGTTCATCAATTATGGAATTATAGTACATCGATTCTGGAATTTTAGTTCATATGTTGTTGCTGGGAATCGAACCTTTTTTTTTTTCAAGGGGAGACGCGCGTTTTATTAAAATGACGTCGTTTTTGCATCCGTATGCAGTTATGCACCATGCATGGTGCATACGGATGCACAGCATAATTTGCCAAAATAAATTGGGTCTCAATGAAATAAAGTAGGCTGCCAAGGCAGGCTAAAAATCCCAAGGCTTAAATGGGGTAGCCCGCCCCGACCCGTGGCAATCGTTATACCGTGCATCAGGGTGCACATAGCAATATGCGTCTCGCGCCTCTCAAAACGACGTCATTTTGTATTCTGTTATAAAATTCTGTGTTTTCAGGTATAAAATTATGTACATTCAAAACATAAAATTTTTATCCTTTTAAAAAAGATTATGTGTTTTCAGGTATAAAATTTTGTATTTTCTATTATATAATTATGTACATTCGAAACACGAGAATTTTCAGTCATAAAATTTTGTGTTTTCAGGTATAAAATTATGTGTTTTCAGGTATAAAATTCTGTGTTTTCTATTAAATAATTCTGTACATTTAAAACATGGGGATTTTCCGTTATAAAAATTATGTGTTTTCAGATATAAAATTCTATGGTTTCAGGTATAAAATTATGTTTTTTATATTATACAATTATGTACATTCGAAACATGAATTTTTTTAAGGGATTAACAGCAAACAAGCGAAAAAAGTACAAAACGATGTCATTTTGGGTCAGGACGCACAATGCATTGTGCGCCCTGGTGCACGGTATAATTTGCCAAATTATTGTATAAACCATGGTTCATATAGTGTTGTATGGACCATAAAAAAATACATTTTTAACATATTAAAAGTATATTATTTGTGTACAAAATATACATTATATAAAATAATGTACATTTAGTATTTAAATAGTGTACTTTTTTCTGAATATAAAGTATATTTTTAATATACTAAAAGTATATTATTTGTGTACTAAATATACATTATTTTTTATCATACAAAATATGGTCTATACAATAATGATTGCACATGTTTTTTATTTTTTTAGTCTTAGCTAGACTAATACACTACAATATATATTTCTTTATATACATATATAAATTTGTATAAAGATTTAAATATGTGCGAATTTTTCTTATTATTCATGATTTTAAAGATTTTTTTTTTGTTTTATCTTAATTATTATGTTAATTTGTTTGTTTATTTTGTAATTAATTCATTGCGAGCATCGGGTAATTATTTCATAATTAATTCATAATCTGAAATTATTTAAATTATTACTTATAAGTGACATTCGTGCATCGCACGGGTAAAATACCAGTATTCATAATATACATATACATAAACACAGCAAGTTTGTACCAAAAAAAAAAAATAAACACAGCAAGTGGCTTGTAGTCCACTGGTATCCGGTTGGCCCCTTATGTGGGATGTCTTAGGTTTGAGCCTCAATATAGGCGTAGATAGTATATGGGTATCCCCCTTCCTTTGTAATAAAACATATACATAAACACAATATAATGAACATGAATTTGATGTATTGTGTTTATGTGTCCTCAATTATATAATACACATAATTCATATTTATTATATCATTTATATGTGTATTTGTATTATGAATATGAATTTTGTATATTACAATCATGAATTCTGTGTATTAGTGTGGACCCTGGTCCACGATATAACGATTGTCATGGTCCATATAATAATTTGTCAGTTCATGTTGGATAGAATATAAGGCCCAACCAAGTTAATCATCACTAACATTAATAATAATAGCCCAATCAAACCAATTGAGGCCCAGCCCAATCTACAACTTAACCCTATTACGTAGTACTCCGTATCATCATTTATCTACAACTCAACTTTCCCGCCTAGCTCCAATTTGATTTATGAGGGATTTTTCTCTCATTTTATTCACACATCTATTTTATTTTCACAGTACAATTTCACGTTTTCAATTATTTCCAAAAAAATACATTTTTAATATACTCAAATTATCTAATTTGTGATTATTCATACATGAAATTTTTTTATGCAAATAATATCATTTATATTACTTTTGTTATATTCGAATATTATTGAAACAACAACTATCAATAATAACTAATATAATCTTGTATATTATATATATAGTTGTTTCGATCTATTGACACCATAACAAAAGCATACACATGGATTTACAAAATTATACGATATTTGATTATCATTAACACCATTTTGGTCGATTGCACAAAATCTTTTTAATGTGATTTACTTTTCATGTGTAGTTTGCGCGTTATTACACAAGAACATGATTTACTTACTACACACTTTTGAGTAATAATTATGAATTTGTTTCAACACATAAAATAAAATTATAATGTGAGCATGTATTTATCTTGGACATATTAATATAATATCTAATCTAAATTTTTAAAACTAATAAGTGTGAATGAATATTATACCCTTCATTTATGTTTGTTTTTTAATACTTTATGCTATAAGAGTTGTATTATATAATATTTTGGACAAACATACACATATGGTTAGAACTTCCATTATCTTTTTTCACTATTGTTACCATACACATGCATACATCATATACGTTTTTATATTCTTCAATAATATATATATATATATATATATATATATATATATATATATATATATATATATATATATATAATTAATTAATGTAGGCCCTGATTGGTAAATAGTTAGCCTATAGACCAATTTTGGCTTATTTGACCACTATTAGCTCTTTGACTTGGTTAAAAAATTAATATAAGTGTTTGATTAATTAGTTTTTTATAACTTTAAAATGCAAAAATTCAAAAAACTACTCAAAGTAACTTTTTCACTTAGCTTTTTGAGAAAATAAATTATACCAAACAGGTATCAACTAACAGCTAATTTACTAAACACATTTATGCAATCAGCTAATGTTATCAACTAGTTATACCTCTGATTAATCCAATCAGCTAACCGTTAACAGCTATCAGCTACTAGCCAATCGTTATGCTATGGACCCGTGTCCAGCATGCATGCTGGACACGGGTAACAGTGCCACGCAGTGCCGTTAATGGCACTGCTATCTTTCACTTTATTTTTTTTTTATTTTTATATTTCAGACCGCTTTGTTATAAGAGTATATGTTCATAATTTTATTACTATATGTTCATAATTGTAAGTTTATAATGTCAGAGCTCTATGTTCATACTTCAATAACTGTTACTTCCATAATTGTACATTCATAATTATGTAACTGTACATTCATAATTCAATAACTGTAACTTCATAATTTTCGAAGCTCTATGTTCACAATTTTAGAGCTCTATGTTCATAATTTAATCACTATGTGTTCATATTGTAATTTCATAATGTCAGAGCTCTGTGATCATAATTGCATAACTGTACATTCATAATTGCATAACTGTACATTCACAATTCAATAACTGTAAAATCATAATTTTCGAAGCTCCATGTTCACAATTTGAGAGCTCTATGTTCATAATTTTATCACTATATGTTCATAATGTCAGAGCTCTGTGTTCATAATTTTATAACTTACATTCATAATTCCATAACTGTATATTCATAATTCCATAACTGTACATTCATAATCCCATAACTGTACATTCATAATGGCACAAACGAATAACGCCGTTAACGGCGAGACAAAATTACTTTTTTTTTTTAAAACTGGAATGACGCGTTTTCCCTGAAAACAACGTCGTTTTGGACTCGTGTCCACAATGCATTGTGGACACAGGTCCAAGGCATAATTTGCGTAGCCATTTACCAAACAGGCCCATAGTAAATACGAGGATTACTATGAATTTGAAAAGGTATGGAGGTCGGATCGCACGGGGATCTTATATTTGTCTATTTGTTGATTTAAATCCTTGACCTTAGGTTACGTGACAGGATGTCAAGGTTCTCGGGCTTGTTAAAATACAAAAATTAAATTCAACAAAAAACATCATAGGTAACTCAATGGTAGTATCTGGCGAAGAGTTAAGAATCGCACTCAATGGGAGAGAGCGTATGCATTAAATGCTCTATCTACGGGTAAAATACGGAGAATATGCAACAACTTCAAGCAAAACACTGATATACGGCGCCATAGAAATTTCTGGAGTAGAGTATTTACTGGTCGATTTTTAATTTTCTATAGTAATTTTGTCGCCATTTGTTTTTTTTTTTTTTTGGGTGCAAGTTTACTTTGCATTCATCGTTTTCACATGTTAACTTCCTTTCAGGGAGATCGAGAAGAGAGAGAGAGAGAGAAAATAGTAGAGAGGGGGGACAGACAGTTAGAGAGGACGCGGATGCAGGAGGAATGCTTCAGAACTAGGGTTACGCCCTTCTCCAATGGACTCGCCTGTACCTTCCAAAACCACCTCCACCCCAACTTCCGCCGCTGCCGTTTCTTCTTCTTCTTCTTCAGTATCAGAATCTGCCGCAGTTCAAGTACATTTCAACATTTTCTTAGATGTGGAAGTAATGGGTGCATTTGTTTCAATAAATGAAGTGTGCGCTTTGAACTGTTGAATTTTCCTCATTTAAAAAAATAAAAAAATAAAAAATATGTATTTGACTTAAATTTGGGGTTTGGAGTTTGATTTGAAGATGATTCTTGAGTGGCTCACTTAACTGGGGGAAGTATATGGAGGGACAGGGAAAATGGGGGTTAAGCAATTTTGCATTGTTATAAATGATGTTGCTGGGTGAACTTGTTTGTTTGGAGACTCATCTTTTCATCCAAATGAAATTAAGTCTGCCCTTTGAACTGTTGAATTTACCATTTTTAAAAGAATATGTAATTGACTTAAATTTGGGGGGTGGCGCGTTTGATTTGGAGATGATTCTTGAGTGGTTCACTTAACTGGGGAAATATATGGAGGGACAGGGAAAAGGGGGTTAACTAAATTTACATTGGATAAACTTATTTGTTTGCAGACTCATCTTTTCATCCAACAGAACGTGTTGCATTTGAAGGAAATGCTCAAATGCTTTGGAAATGAAATGTTCTCCCCCCCATTATTCATCTCACTTGGACGTTTTGTTTCAGGAATCGCCTTTCTCTAATTACCTCAGCAGTCTTTCTCCCATAGGACCCGTGAAGACAGCAATAGTTGTACAAGATTTCCCAGGAATCATTACTCCCCCTCATGTGTTTACATCACCTCGAATCAATCCACGCATCGCGTCCAGCTTTCTGGAAAGGTTTGTGACCTTAACTGTAGGGTTCATTACTTCATTTTGACAAAGATAGGATCATTAGCACTGGTGGCCCCTGCACTTTTAATAACGTCCATTTATATTCTTCATGGAATCAAATTTGCACAAATCATTATAACTTGCATAATTTGGATGCTTTTAGTTCCTTTAAACAAACTTCAAATTAGACCAGCCATATGTGACACTGTCACTGATGTGTGAGAACAGTAAAAATAGATGTAACTCCTTCCTTTCATGGTGTTGAATTTGAGAGATTGAAAGGCTTGGCACCGTGGCTACCAATTAAGCGGGAGCAAAATATGTGAGAAACCAAATAAAGAGAGAATAGGAAAAATATATTATAATAAAATATTACAATAGATCGTCTCTTAGTAGATCCTATATTTATAAGAACACTAGGCTAAACACATTCTTACTAAGAATAGGAAACTAAGCCTACTTCTACTAGGAATAGGACTAGGGTTTCCTATTATTCAACACTCCCCCTCAAGTTGTAACATTTAGGGTGTGTTTGGTTCGCACATGGGAATCGGAATCGGAATGGTTATCAAATACTTGGTATGGTAATGGGTTTTAGTGAAGGTATTTTGCATGTTTGATAGTAGGGTGGAATGGGAATGATGATCAATAATGTTGTTTGGTTATGTATGATCCAATAATGGGAATAAAGATTTTAAAAATACAAGGACACAAAATCAAGACAATTGATTCTAATATAAAGACATCCAAAACACCAATATGAACAAAAAAAACAAAAACAAAAATCTAAAAGCACTAATCAAAGGGGATGAGAAGGAATAAGGGAATGAAAGTGGATGATACCCTTATTTTATTTGGGTATGGGTTTTTCAATTAAGGGGGTATTTGAAACCCATAGTAGTGTTCTAAAAACCTATCAACCAAACAATACCAATCACTTTGATACCCATTCTTTAGAGCTAAACCTGTCAACCAAACACACCCTTGAAGTTCCAAGCTTTGATTAAAACAAAAACGCCACCTTACTAAACATTACAAATGAAGATTAAATGTAGTTAGAGGATAACAGTGCTGGATGGCTTTGGAATGCATGGCACATTTCATGACCCTTGGGAATGAAGATGAAAGCACCAAGGACAAAGCCGAACACAAACAACCTTAAGATAACATGACAACACGAGCACTTTAGGACATACCAAAAAGCCTTCAACACACACAAAACTCAAAAACAATATGCCATTACCCTTTTTGTAACAGAAAGGGGACAGATTTACTGCACAAACCTTACTGTCAGCTCACATCATTATTACATGCAGAATTTAGTTAGCTTGCGATTAGTTTCAGGCAGTTTTGTCAATAGTAGGGACTCAAACATGAAGTTTGAATTGTATGATTAAGGGCTGATTATGCAAATTTTAGTTATATGATCACCAAACATGAAGTTTCTGAAAGCATGGAGGCTAAAAATAGTGAATTAGTGAAAAATTTATAGCATTATAATATAAAATATTTGTAACTAAAAAAACTAATTAACTGAATGGCCTAGTTAGGTTGCTTACACAACTAATTGCATTATAATATCAAATGTTTGTTAGGGGTCCGTTCCTTCAACTGCCCAATGAAGAATTTTCAGTAAAGGATGACAGTCAGAACAATATTTCCACATTGAGAGATCGAGCTGGATCATCAAATACTCAGTTGAACAGCGGATTTGTGCCTCATACTGATAAAGTGTCTGATAATAATAGCCCTGTGCAGGAACAAGCCGAAAGTCAGCCAATATGTGTTGATGATTTCTTAGTTGATGCTGCTAAACTGGGGTCTGTAGATTCTAAAAATTCAAGTCTTCAGCAAGCTGATGGTTTGATAGGTTCAAAGGAATCTGTTGATCTCAAAGGTAAAGAAATTAAAAACAATAATGAGATGGCAACAGGTGATATTAACTCTAAGAAAACCAACGGGAAGAAGAGAGTTGATGATGCTGAATCTGTTCCATCTTCAAAGATGCAGCCTAATTCATCTTTGGAGAACCAGTATGATTATCGTGGCACTAGTGAGGTAAGTATTGATTTATCTGTGCAAAAGCTTGGCATTTGATAATGGTAAGAGTACTGTTCATGTAATTTTCATGTTAACTTCAACAATTTCAGATTACACAATAGAGCAGACTAGTTTGCTATAGTTGGTAGCTCCTTTGTAAATTTGGAAGTTGAGCAGTTTATACAGGATTGTGAAAATTATACTTAGCATGCTCGGTTAACCTGAAATCAGCCAGTTCAGAACAGCTGATATACCTAAATCTATAACACTTAACAATTTCTGAACACTATTCCTCAGATATATTATAGCTGCAAAAGATTGCCTAAAACTTTGTGAATGGAAATTATCATCAGATCCCTTCTTTTTTTTTTAAAAAGAAAAACTATTTTTATTTTTATTTCTTGGTATTATAAGATCCACTCTGCAGTCAAATTATAGAATTACTTGGTAATTAGCAAATTTATGGGTGCTTATGATACTGTGGAAACTTCAGGAGGTAGTTGCTTTCAGTTTTCCAATTCCTATAGGCAGTTGCATCAGCTAAATAAGAAATAGAAAGGTTTTCCTTTTTCCTTTTTTTTTTTTTTTTTTTTTTTTTTTTTTTTTTTTTTTTTTTTGGTACATTGGATATCAATGCACTCTAGGTTATCTTTTTATTTATTTTTATTTTTATTTTTAAAAATCTTTTATTGTTCCTTTCATTCTTGGGTTTTCACTAGAATAGTTGAACAATTAATGTAGGCTGGTGAACACCAACGTGGCGTTTTCAGGCGTTGTCTACAATTTGAAGATGTTCAACCGAAAACAGCTTTAACCCCAGATCCTTGCAATTTGTCAGAGAGTGTTAACTGCTCGAATTCTGCTGTTAGTCCTATTGCTTTAGAGGGTTTAGAGTCATTTCCTTTAAATACACCTACAGCCCAAAGCAGTAAGCAGTTTGGTGACACTCAAAATACAGAAAATTCTTCATTTAAAACCCCCAAGCCTTCCGGTATTGGGTTGCACTTAAATAGCATTGTAAGTACTGTTCAAGGTGGTAGTGGTGCCACTGTAAGCATGAAATCTGCAGAGAGGGGAAACTTCAGTCTACATGGGAAGAAATTAATGTCTATGACTAGTCATTTGGAGAAGTCTAAGAAATGCTTGATTTCATCAAATGTGGGGGAAGACATTTTGGCAAGCATTGAAGAAAGCTCCTTGCAGGGAGAAAGCTCTGCCCCTTTGCCCCTTCATAGTGTGAAACCTATTGATAGCATTGCTTCCCTGAAGCCAATGAAGTGTCTGTCAACTCCTGGTAATAAAAGGAAGTCTAGTTCTGAAAACATTGATGGAACTAGTGCATCTAATCAGTCAAGCCCAAAAAAGAAAAGGCAAGCTTATTTGTAGTCTTAGCAAGTTTTTGATTTATTACTCACTTAAAAAAAAAAAAAACTCCAACTACTGGTTGTGCTATTCAGGAAGAAAACATCTGATGCCAGTGATGGGGATGGTTGCAAACGTTGCAATTGTAAAAGGAGTAAATGCTTGAAACTGTAAGTATGGTTCTTTTGCTTACCTGAGTCTATGTTCTTAATACTATGACTTGTCCCTTAATTTCATTTATATTCAGTTACTGTGATTGCTTTGCTGCTGGAATCTATTGTGCTGAGCCTTGTGCTTGCCAAGGGTGTTTCAATAGACCTGAATATGAAGATACAGTTCTGGAAACTCGGCAACAAATTGAATCTCGAAATCCACTTGCGTTTGCCCCAAAAGTTGTACAGCACATGACAGATTCTCATTCAAATATTGTTGGGGTATTGGATCCTTCTGGATTTTATTTTATTATTGTTAATTTTTTGAAATACCTTGATGTGACTAGGAAAATGTTGGCTCAAACTTATATTACAGGACATTGGTGTCAGTTTCACACCATCCTCTGCAAGGCACAAAAGAGGTTGCAATTGCAAGAGATCAATGTGCTTGAAAAAGTATTGTGAGTGCTATCAGGTATATTTACTGCTAAGTCTATTATTTGCCCTTTTGGACTTTTTAGTTAATCTCAGTAGAATTCTTTTTCCCTGCTTGATCTTTCAAGGCTAATGTTGGATGTTCTAGTGGATGCCGTTGTGAAGGATGTAAGAATGTCTATGGTCAGAAGGAAGGTATGGTTAGCACATTATCCTTGTATACAATATGTCATCGAGACTGTTTTGGATGCTGTCAATTGGTGCATACATTGCTAAAATTGTATGCTTTTGGGTTAACTATATCAAGTGTAACTTTCCTTGATGATTCTTTTGTTTAGTATACAAATTAATACATGGTGCATGAAATAATGACAAGAATGGACATGACAATAGATGTATGCCCTAAAACTAATCAGAGTGACACTTCAAGCATTGTTAATAACTTAATTTCCTCTGCAAATCATATCTTATGGAAGTTTATTTCATTCACATAATTCTATCAATACATAGAAGTGTTTGAAACCTATAGAGTTTATGGAAGATCCCAGTCTTAAGAGTTAAGGATATGAATGGTGTGTGATCTTGGATTCAACTTCCTTTTAAAAACATCCTAGTCTATGGAACTTTTGTTGAGTATTATGGATCCAAGCTAGCAGATTTCTTGCTACCTTATTATTATGTAATGCTAATGATAAGCATGATGATTGACTTGCAATATGCTTGTTACTAAATATGCATACTGAATGTCAGTTATGGACAACAAATCACATGGTATACTATTGTATGCCAATGATTTGCTGTGCATAGTGTAAGTGATCCGAAAACCTAAGATGACAGTTTTGGCTTTAATGTGATATGAATATACTTTACAGGTAGAGGATCTTTCTGCCAATGCTGCTGTTGTTTTATTCTGTTTGCTGGTTTGAGATATTTTCAACATTTTGTAAAGATGTGATGCTTGATTACAATGGTTAAGCATTATGAATGCAAATCTTTTCTTCTCTTGTATTTTATTCCAAATTTCAAATTTCTCTGGACTAAACCAGATCTCTTTACCTTAGCTACTAGTCTACTACTATGTTGTTATTTTAGTTTAGTGACAACTCCTCCTCCTCCTCCCCCCCCCCCCAGTGGCTCCCTTTTTCCCCAAACCAATCCTCCAATGGAATCTGAATCAGCCTCTACATGTCAGAAAGCAATTCTTTCATTCTGGTTTTATTTTGTCTATTTTTTTGACATATGCGCTAGTAGAGATACCAGCCTTGAACGGGTAGGTGATCCTACAACCTTCAAGGTTTTGTGATTTTTTTTTTTAAATCTTCCTTATCACAAAGGAAGAGCAGTGCTCTGATGTTTTACCTCATTGTTAGTTTGCTGCTTGTTTTTTAACGAATGTTAACTTACCAATGCCTATTGTTTTTTTTAAATCTTCTGTCTCACAAAAATTATCCTATCAAAAGGGCTCAGCAAAATTTGGCAACTTTATTTATGCAGTCTTAACCATTAAGTATATTGTATAATTCCATTGTTTCCCTCATATACAAGTACAATATTCTCTTTCATAAATCATTAATGCTAAGAGAAAGGGCTATTGTTGGAAAATCCATTGAATTTTCTTGGAGGATGGTATTTAAATGACTTTCCGAAGTAGAAAGTGGGACACTTCTAATTGAAGATTGAGTATGAGTAGTGTAGTAATATTAGCAGTGCATCTTTATTTAATTGCTTTTTTATTTAAGACTGATGACGGTGAATCTGCTCCTAAGATTTCCTTTGTTCTAAATTATATTTCTTCAGAGTATGGTAGGATTAAGACCTTAGTGAAGAAGCTTGGCACATTTGAACAGACTGAACTCAGCAATCCACACAATCTGACTCCACTGACACCATCATTTCAGTGCTCAGAGTAAATCTCTCTTTTGGTTTAATGCTTTAATTTGTTCTTAATGGATTGAAGAACTATATTAAATTTGTTTACTGTTTGATCTGTTTTATTAGCCATCGTAATGATTCATCAAAGTCTTGGTTTACATCGGGAAGATGCTCTCAGTCACCAGAATCTGGTCATACTCCTCTTATACCACGCTATGAAGTATCAAAAAAGGGATTCACCAAAAGTTCTGATAATCCCGAGTCGATTGAAGAAACTACAGATATTATGGATCTTGTTTCTTTTGATCCAGGGGTGGAAGATAACAATTCAGCAGCAGTAAATGAATACTCACCAGGTGAGATGAACCAACTTGTCGTGTTGCCTAATTCACAGCAATGGGTAAATGACTCAAGGGAACATTTATATGCTGGAACTTGCCATCTTTCATCTACAAGTTCTTTTGGTTGGCGTAGTTCACCAATGACTCAGTATGATGGGACCAAAGAATTTTATGAGTCTATCAACTCTGATAAGAGCTCATTTAATGCGATTGAAGATGACACACCAGAGATACTGAAGGATGCTTCTACTCCACCCCGGGGCGTGAAAGTAAGCTCCCCAAATAAGAAGCGGGTTTCTCCCCCTCATGATCGCCTGAAAGATCCTGATGGTAGCTCATCTGCTCGGCGCCTGAAAGCTGGCCGGAAATATAAATTAGGGTCTGTTCCTTCTTTCCCCCCTCTTACGCCATGCTTTGTTTCTAAAGGCAGCAGTGAAGGTCAGATTAAAAATGATCCTCAGAAACCTAGTAGCAGCACTTGATTCAAACCAGGAAAGGTGGGTAGTATTGCTTTAATTGATGCATGCTCAGTTACAACTATGGTGAAAAAATAGATAATAGCAATACATTGATTTTTTTAGTTTCACATTGAGCTTGATTTATGTTCGCATGAATTATGTGTACTAGGATCCACGGTGCAGTGTTAGCCCTGTGACCTAATTGAAAAGGAGGAGGTTGTCTTGTATTGATCAAACTCAAGTGTCAAATTGAAGATGCTCAAGTTGGTTAGTAGCGCACTTTTTTCTTCATCGTATCTATTGTGATTCTTTATAGCCTGCAGCAATCGGTTTTATATTAGTCGATATATATGCTGCTGTATTATTTCTACAGTTGTAACTGATGATAGCAGGCAACATTGTACCTTTGCTTAGAATGAATAGTAATGAATGCTAAACCAATTTCCCAATTCCTTTCCCATGTTGGATTTTAGATGCTAGGGAATTTTTATTTATTTATTTTTGAATATAGATAAAAAAGCACTTGGGCTCAGATTCTTCAGCTAACTATTGTGTATGCCATGATTGAGTTGGAGCTTAAATTTTGGCTTCATCTGAGTTTGATAATAATGTTTCTGTACTTCATATATGGTGTTAATTTATGTTCTGTAGTTTCTATTGCCATTATTATTTGAAATTTGAGTTAATTCCAGCAATGGTCCCCCCGAGTATGGTGATTTTTCACAATTGGTCCCCGTCTTTTAATTTGGACAATTTAATTTCATGACTATTAAAATCTTTCCAATTGTGGTCCTTCTGTCAGATCTGGTTAAGTGGATGTCAATTTGAAGGGTAAATGCGTCATTTTCCGTATTGAGTGTATATTTCATCACCATTCTTGTCTGAATTAGTGTGTCCACGTCGGAAACGATGCATATCTCGATGAGAAATCTCAGGGGACATGTGATCTTGTAAATATTGATGTTTTTAGAATCCAAAATGAAAACCTCTTCGGCCGACGAAACCTCCATAGAGTATGGCTCAACTCCCAATTTGTTTCCATCAACCAGATGGTCTTTAATGGCTGCTATACAGGACAAACAGACAAAAGGGAAAATTCTTAAAAGGCTTCTCTTCTCACTTGATTCCATTTAAGATTTTAGCGACACCAACCATTTGAAAAGAGCAGTGACAACATTCGTGACAACTCCACAGACCACTTCTGCATACATACGTAAAACAAATGAAAAAAAAAAACCAATAAAAATCCAAACTTGGCCACTTGGGTCATGACAAGAATGCAAAACACACTTACTTGCAGTTGGGGTTGCTGAAGTTGACGAACATCCAGGAATGAAAAATCCCGCCTGTGGTCTCCATCACCACGTCATTACGCTGGACAACAACTATTACCAACGACCACCACCATCTGTCGTCATTACCGCCCAGCCACGCAGTCCACGTGGTATGCTCTACTGCACCGTCGACAAAGAGAAGACAGAAGAGGAGAAGAGAGGGCGTGAGGGGGGAGGAGGAAAGTGACAGAGGTCTATGGTTTTGTCGCCGGAGAAGAGGAAGAAGATGGAAAGAACAAAGATAGTGAAGAGGAAGGGCTGCCAGTTGTGAGCTATGGGGGTTGCCGGCCATGTCCCCCGGGATTTCTTGTCGAGATATGCATCGTTCCGGCGTGGACATAATAATTCAGACGGGAATGAAAATGAAATATATGCTAGGGAAAATGACGCTTTTACCCTTCAAATTGACGTCCACTTAACCTGGATTTGACGAAAGGACCACAATTGAAAAGATTTTGATAGTCAAGTGGTTAAATTGTCCAGATTAATAGTCGAGGATCAATTGTGGACAAATCACCATACTCAAGGGACTATTGCTGGAATTAACTCTTAGAAATTTAGTAATGGAGTGTGGTTGTCTCTAAAATCACTTCTGCACATGCACATATATAATGTTTACTCATTAAATATGTAACGGTGAGTCACTTAAATTTCGTGAGACAGGTCGGTTTAGATAGGAATGTAATATTTCATCCATTCCATTTTATTTGTCGAGTTCGCTTAACGAGACTTGACTGAAGTTATTTACAATTTATTTTTTCATAATATTAAGTTTAAAATTAGAATGTAAAATTTATATATTTAAAAACTACATCAAAAGTACTACGGAGTATTAAACACAAAAAATTAAATTTAAAAATCATTAAAAATGCTAATAGAAATAAGCAAAGAAGAAAGATTTGGTTTGACCAATTAATAATAAGTAGGACAGATAAAATGGGATAGATCGAATACTAAATTAGAGATAAATTGATTGTTAGTTATAAGAAAAAAAATGATACGTCTGATTAAAAATGTAATATTTTAAAATTAAAATGTACTCTGTAATATTTAAAGGTTAAAAAGTAACTTATGAAAAAAAGTGCAATACTAATAAGGGATAAATAAATTAACTGATTATTACTAGTGAAGGAAATTGTAATACTTATGAAAAATTCAATGTGTCATGAATAAGAATCTATGAGACGATTTTATAGGTGATTTTGCCAATATGTAATGTTAATACATTTGATCACTATATCATCTTTCACACACTATTTATTTTTAATATTCAAATATTGTTGAGCTCTACACATATTTGAAAGAACTAATTCTATTTCTAATTAGATTATAATGATATTTTTATTTTTTATTTTTATCATCAATTCGATTATTTTGTCTCAAAAGATGTCTAAATCTAGACATGACTGTCTATCTAATTGACCAATAATATCATAATATAATTACTATAATTACACTATTTTATCCCCTCAAGGTTTTCATTAAAAAAAAATTCAATTAAGAAACTAATGGACTTGGGGGCAATTTAACATAATAATAATAATAATAATAATAATAGTAATAATAATAATAATAATAATAATAATAATAATAATAATAATAATAATAATAATAATAATAATGTTCCATTTTGTACATGTGAAGCTGGATGCAAAAAATGGAGAAGAAATGATGTGATGGGGCTAATAGTACAAATCCAAAACCCTAATAATTCACTTACTAATCTCATCATGTGAATAAAACTACTAATGTTAGTGTACAACAAATGGATATTATTATCAGATCCTTAAAAAACCCACAGTGATTTTATTATGATAAACAAAAAAAAAAAAAGAAAAACCATATTCTACAGTATGCAAGTATACCATAACCCATCCTCTCTAAACACTGTTTTTTTAATCTCTATTCCTTCTGCTTTGCTTTTCTTCATGACTTCAAAATCACGCCCCGTCGAGCCCCAAATTCGCAGCGAGCCAGCGACAGAGTTCATCGGTTTCCTCGGGAGCTGTGTAGTGACCCAGCCTACAACGAAACGAAGGGGCTTAACGTTAGTTAGTGAGTATTAGCATTCGGAAATAATTACAGTTGCTAAATATATCATGAATTCCCACCCGTTATATGTCCTGAATGTGAGATTCTGAAAGCCGGCTGAGACTAAGGTCCGTGCAGATTTCTCCCCGTGTTTATATTCGACCACATCATCACCTGAACACAAGAAAGAAAATCCATGACCCAATAATATATGTACGATACAAGTTATTATGATGATTGGTTCCAAAATAGACGGGAAAGCTTGGGAAAACAGTTGTGTTTTTTGTTCAAATTAAGGTTCTTCTGCAGTATCAGTGCGCCATCGTTCCCTACCTCTCCCTAGGATTCATACAGTAAAACATCACGGGTCCTATTGTCATTGCTCCGGGTTGCCTAGAAGAAATTCGCACCAACTTCTACCCACTATGACCAAAAACTCCTCAGAAGAATGTAATGCAGAGTTTAAAAGTTAATAGGCATTTTCCTCCACCGTCCAAAAATCAAATTTTTTTTTTTTGGTTAGACCACGAGGTGTCCTGAGCAGGCCCTAACTGTAGGAGGCACCTTTAAGCCAGTACCATACTCAGATTAATCCTCGTTCGCACCGGGCTGGCCCAAATAAGGAGCAAACTACTGGCCAGATTGGTTTTTTCATACGAGAGGGGATTCGAACTCCCGACCTCCCTTAAGGGACAAGAGTGCACGGCCACTTACGCCAACCAAGCTGGTTACCGTCCAAAATCAAATTTAAATGCTCAGAAATTCACAAGCTAACACATGGTTTGCAAACATATTTACTAATGAGAAAGAAAAAAAAAAAGAGGATATCACACAATGGGTAGAACAAAGACCCTAAAATCACCGTAATATCGGTTCATTACCCTGTTCTAACGGTCTAAAATGATAATTAAGAGTCTTTGACCCTTTAGAGCCATGTTAGAGATACGTAAATAAATAAGGCAGCTCACTTGATTTCTAGAAATAAATTTACCTGTGCCGTGACAAATTAGAATCGGTAATGATGCTGCACGTCGCCCAGCTCCATTTAATCCCCCCATTCGGTTTCTTAGAGTCCTGGAAAAAAAATCCATTTGAAGGAATTAGTTCCAGACCGACCAATTGAAGCATGTGCTCCATCTCAACTAAAAGCCTAAGCTGATAATTGGATTGCACATTTATGCTTATATGTGTTATATGCTCAACACGACCGACCGACCAAGAATATGGATATGGAGCTGTTGCTAAAAATTTGCGGGGTATAAGTAAAACTATACCTCGAGCAAGGAAGCCAACCGCTAAGACCAACAATTACACTCAAGTTCACCCGATACGGGCTTCCATTCCCATATTGTCGCAGAGCATGGCATGTTGCGGAGTAAAGAGCCATTGCAGCTCCCATACTAAATCCCCCGACACCTAATTTAACTGTACAATGCATATGCAGTTAAGTTAAGAACAACTATAGTACATATTATTCGGTCCGTAGATCACTTATCCACCCATAATACCATATACTTTCATGTATCCGCTTGTTTCGAAAAACTTACCATCAGATGGTTCAGTAGACAATAGATTTGCAATATGTGCTGCTGAAGCATCCAAACCCTCCAAATCATCAGGACCATCTTCTGAAAGATCTCCCGCGTCAAACCCTAATGTATAAAATAAATAGAGGATCAGGGGTCTGAAATCCACCGTGTAACCACTTAGTATCTAAGGTGGTGATTATAAACGAACCCGAAAAAAAAAAAAAAAAAAAGAAGCTCATAAATGACTCTTACAAGCAGTGCAGGGGAATCCACCAAATGCAGCAACAGGTCGAGTTGGAGCAGTTGGGCAAATCCATTTGATCTGTATTGCATTGTCGTCATTTGATAAGCATCGAGCTTTTGATCATAGTATAAACTAGCACCCCATGCCCGTGATGCACGGTTCATTTCATATTAAAAGAAGAAACTAATAACAAAAACATTCTTACATTAGGAAGTGGAAGACTCTCAAAAAGCTGGGACCAACTGCACGGCAAAAAATATAAAGAAAACATTAACCTTAGCAGCAGCTACTTAGGAAGAAAAGTGAATGAATTTAAGAAAATATGGCTGCTGAATAGTGAATAACAGGTGGCAGAAGCTTTTTTAGGATCTGAGAAACCTTTTTTTTTTTTTTTTTCCATACAAATTACAGAAAAATAAAAGTTGGGTCATAATCATCCATTTAACTTTGGGACCACATAGAACATGAAAAGCAAGTACTTAAAGGAGGTCTATGCAATCTTAAAAATCATATAGTATACAACATTTAAAAAAAGAAAAAAAGAAAAAAATTATTTGTTTCATGTTATATGAAAAAATTAATTCCAGAATCCATAAAAACTAAAAATTGAGTTGAAAAGACAAATCATGAAGTGAACTGTGGTCCCCCCTCAGAAACAACAGAAAGGCTGGAGAGAATGACTGGCAACAACATTGCATCAAGTGACAAAAACAATTTCTCTTGTATTGATAGAAAAAGAGAGAATATTCTATGAAGGTCAACAGCTTAGGTGATCCAACTAATATAAAGAAATTAGTCAAAGATTGACATTTCTTACCCTTTCAGTCTTTAATCTTATAGAGAAAACAATATAAACTAGTGGCAGACATTATGATGAAATAAAAGAGCCAAAGTTTAGCATGGTTATCGTTATGAGCAACATACTAATTAGTAATTACACAAAATGCAGATGAGAGGTTATCAATAATACTTGGCCTACATCTCGTCAAGTACAGTACAAAGAAAAGGAAAAAGGTTTAGGCAAGATGGACCGTTGAAACCATGTAAAAGATAAACAACGCATCCATTGATAATAAAAATGATTTCCAAATTCCAATTGATGAATAAATTTGTCGATCTTGTCACTTGATTGATAATATTTGGAATTAAGGATATTACACTAACAGCACTCTATTTGAGATTAAGAATGTTAGCTCCAATTAGTAAAGGCAATAATATCTTGAGCCCACCAGTGCCCATTGGTTCAACTGGCCAAGGTGAGGCCTACTAAACCTAAAGTCAAGAGTTAAAGCCCACCATTCCACTTTTTTTTTTTTTGAGTACTCAATGTAGTATCTGTTTATAACTACTTTCTCAACCTACTGAAACACAAAGAGTCAATACAGCCTCCACTGAGGATCAAACCCATGATTTCCCATTTAGGAGAGCCACTTCGTGCCACTAGACCAGAAGGTCATTGGCCCCGCCATTCCACTTTAACATACCAAAATAACAATAACAATACCTTGAGCCTTTATCGCCAAGACCATGTAGCCAGACAATAGTTGCCTGATGCTTCCCTTTGGGCCTCACCACATGTGTCCTCCCAAACTCGAATGCCCTTTGTGCTGCTCTGCTACCTGAGAAAGGTTAGAACTTAGAACACACAGGACCATCTATATAATCATCAAAAGAGATCCACATTTTACGTATTTGCAGAAAAGAGGAAAGAACTAACCCGAAGAGCCACCGAAGCTCATGGTTTTGGATTTCGATAGGCGCTTGATTGAATACAGAACAACCTTTCACCAGAATGTATTAACAAAAGCACTTTCAATGTTCACAAATCACAAACTAGCTATCTCTCCTATTTATAACCATTTTAGAAGGGTGGATGTACAATACAACCATTAAATGGACGCGGCAAACACCAGTTACACCCGGCCTAAAACTTCCTAAAAGCTAATCTGAAAAAGGAAGGAACCCAAAGAGCAGAATGTCAAAAAAGGACAAAAGGGCTTTACACTTCTGAAAAACACTAGAATCCACCCAGATCAAAGAAACACCATTATCCACCGTAGGTAAGTTTCCAATGAATCCATTGAGACTTAATAAGAGAATCAAATTCTTTTACACAGACTGAAAACGAAAAGCACTCCAACTAAACCAAGAATATTTCAAGAAAAAGATTATTCTCATTTTCACATTCATTTGCACAACAAAATGTGGCACCTGCTCAACTTCTAGCTTAACTCATTGATACCCATTAAGGGGAGTCCATAGATAAAAGCAATAAAACATGCGAATACGTACTTTCAGATATAAAACAAATCTTTACCTATGAAAGGAATATGAGTGGGTTTAAGCTTTTTGCACCAACCTGGAGTTAGGGTTTTAGACTTGCCAAAAAGAATTGTTTTTTTTTTTTTTTTTTTTTTTCTTTGCTTTACTATTATTCTTGCTTTTCCACTTTCCTCTTCCACCGTTACATATCAATTCTTCATATGCTCTAGCTGGCTGTCCCTAGTGAGGATCTTGAAAGAGTAGAAGCCTGGAAAGTCCAAAATAAACAATTTTCTGCTTTTTGATACTGTTCCATAAGACCAAAATGCCCTGCAAATATAAGAACACTACTCTCTCCTTGTTATTCTGAATTCAACACATGTAATTATCAAATACGGAGTAATAAATTACATGATGATATGCCTGATTGTATGGTCGACCTGGAGTGACTCTCTCAAGTGGAAAATCAGGGTTTGAATGATATTACATTATAAAAGAGTCGTTAGTACTCAATAAAAAAAATACATTTTTTACTTATTTTTTTCCTATTAAATATGATGACAAAATTGTAATTTCACCGATTTGCAATATCATCAATAAAGTTAAATCCACCACATCCCATTGACTTTAGTGCATTTTCATTTTAACCTCTTGACTATCTTCTAAAAAAAACCTCTTAACTATTAAGTATCTTTGACTTTACAAAGATAGTCATCCCATGTCAATTATAAATTTTTATGTTTATCTTGTGTCAAATATGATGATAACATTATAATTTTCACTCATTTATGCCAATGAATTATTGTCACTTTGACCCTTCAATAGGACCTAGGTAGTAAAATCTCATTTACTACTTCATTATCTCATTGCATATGGTATTCTCCTCCATTACAATGGACTTTACTCTTCACAATCTCTGTATATTCCTCAAATCTAGTCACAATTTGCAACATATTCTAAACCTTAAACATCACTTTGATCCAATGGAAGAAAGCCTTCAACAATCAACTCATATGAAAGATAATGTTCACTGCATTGCACAAAGAGTGACATTTTGATAACTCTATTAGCACCGAAAAGTAGGACTCGAATATAATACTAGCATGTCTTACTACAAACACTAACTAAGATTCTAAACCTTAAACATCACTTTGATCTAATTGAAGAAAGTCTTCAACAATCAACTCATATGAAAGATAGTCTCCACTGCATTGCACAAAGAGTGACATTTTGATAACTCTATTAGCACCGGAAAGTAGAACTCGAATATAATATTGGCATGTCTTTCTACAAACACTAACTAAGATTTTTGAACTCACATACCTAGAAAATTAATCAGATTAAATATGATGTTACAAAATTAATTCTTAGATAAAAATTGAAATTAATCATAATTAATTTCATAACTGATCATAATTAACTCACATTTCTAGTACGTTGTATGCAACAAATGAGACACAACAATACGAGTTTGAGAATAGTAAGAGTGTTATAACAATACGAGTTTTGCAAAACCCATGTCGCTGGGAAAAATTAAAAAATTACGCAAAACCCATGTTGTTGGGAAAAATTTAAAAATTACGCAAATCCCATGCTGCTGGGAAACATTTGAAAAATACGCAAAACATTAACTTGTCTACGCTGAACAAGGCAAATTATTGTGTGGACCATGGTCTACACAATGTTGTGTGAACCATAACAAAAAGTACATTTTAATATACTAAATGTACATTATTTGTGTACAGAATGTACATTATACAATATAATGTACACTCAGTACACAAATAATGTACATCCCCTGAATACAATGTACATTTTTAATATACTAAAAGTATATTATTTTTGTACTGAATGTACATTATTTTACACTATACAAAATATGATCCACACAACTTGTGTGGACCATGGTCCACATAATAATGATTGGCTGAACAAACTACACGCCCAGGTAAACGAGTCCAAATTTTTTGGGCTCATTTTGTGATGCCCCCACCCCCTGCCCACGAGCTGAGAGAGATCATTCTATACTATACAATCAACATCTTCAATATACTAGTGCAAACCAATCGTTATGCCATGGAACTGTGTTCACCATTCATAGTGAACACGGTTCCAAACGGGTAGGTACCGTTATCTTCCACCAATTTTTTTTTTTTTTTTTTTTTTTTAACAGCGCGACTTTTCTTCTTCATATTCACATTTTGCGGTTTCACTTTCTCTTCGCGCAAGTTTCTTCAACACTCATAAATTATGAATGTGCAGGCATGGATTTATGAATGTGCAGTTATGAAATTATGAATTTTCTGTTATGAGATTATGAATGTACAGAAAACTCATAATTACATAACTGTAAATTCATAATCTCATAACAAAAAATTCATAATTTAATAAATGTAAATTCATAATCTAAACATAGAATGCAAAACGCCGTTAACAGCATATTAATTAAAATTGTTTTCTTCGGTAAAAACGATGCCGTTTGGGACAGTGTTCACCAAACATGGTGAACACGTTTCCACGGCATAATTTGCGAGTGCAAACACACACTTTTTTTTTTTTTTTTTTTTTTTTTGAATACACACACCCCTTTTTAAATGTGGAAGAAAAGTTACTTTTTGTTTTTATTTTTGTTTTTTTTGAAAGCAATAAAAAGACTATTTAAAAATCTTCCCAACTCCATTTTTATCAGTTCAAATAGGTATACTTTAAGAATCAATTTGTTATTTACATATTATCCAGCTTGACCCGACTCAAATAGAAAGTAGACCGCACTAAAAATTATACCATAAGTTAATTTTTTCAACATTCATTGACAATATTGGTGACAATCAAAGGCTCCTTGAATGTCCTTCATTGGTTTCTCTCTAAAATGTCAAAATAGTTTGTTATTTCAAAAAAATTCAAATTTACAACATTACTCATCTTTGACGCCAAATAAATGGAAAAACTAAGAGTCGAGAACATCTAGTGGTTATAAATTAGGGGTTAAAGTGGAAACACATTCAAATCAAGGGGTATGGGGTACGTGGAGTTAACATTGTTTTATTTTATTTTATTCAAACGGCATGTGAAAATTACAACACTACCCACATATTTGACACCAAATGAACAAAAAAGATAACAAAGGTTAAAGGGCATGAGATGACCGTTGGAATTTTTACTTTAAAAATGGTATTTAAGCGACTATTTATACAAATATATATGAGGTTTATTTTCGATTTAGGTCGGATCAAGGTGGATTTGCACTCTTCGTAGTTAGATGAAGAAATTGATATACTATACGCTCAAAACGGATAATGGGTGAATGAGAAATTTATTCTCAAAATAGACTCATTTGAGTTAGAAAATAAAAGTGGAAAGACTTTGTAAAATGCATTTGGTCCACATTGATTTGGAAAGTGGGTTTGCACCACTATATATACAAGAGCCTTTAAAAAAAATGTTAAATTGTAAAGCATAGATGTTCTCTCTTGTGCGTAATGCTCTTAGTACCTTCACACTGGGAGGAGACTTTATATATATATATATATATATATATATATATATATATATATATATATATATATATATATATATATATATAGGGTAGGGTTCCAGTGAGAACATGAGAACACATCATGTGCATCCATCTAATATTTTTTAATGGTATAGATTAAATTAAGTGTGTGCGAACGCACATTAAATGTGTGCAAATACACTTAATCACGTTTGCACACATTTAATGCGCGTTCGCACACACTTAATCTAATCTAGACCATTAAAAAATATTAGATGGATGCACACGATTTGTTCTTACGTTCTCACCTAAGCAGGTGTTCTCATATGATCTTAAATATATATATATATATATATATATATATATATATATATATATATATATATATATATATATATATAGATCAATGCACAAAAGATAATCTAAATTTGAATTTCTTGAAGAGTTATATTATTAGAGTTAATTTTACCTAATGTCCCTTACATAATATTTTTCACTTTAACCCTTTGACCATAAAAATAATTATTATATATATATATATATATATATATATATATATATATATATATAGGGGCGAGTTCAGGTGCGGCAGTGTCTTACGGTGCGGCAGTGCGGCAACACTAATAGTTCAACAAATATGCACCATCAACGTTAAGAAAATACACCACAAAAAGCAGAGTAAACAGAGCCCCGCATCACCAAACACACACCATTAGGTATGAATAAAAACACCATATACTGTTCGGAAATACACCATTGGGGGTGGTGAGTTATATGGTGTATTTTTTTGAGTCTGTTGTGTATTTTGTGATGATTTATTGCATTTTATTGTGGTGTATTTTTCTTACACTGTTGGTGCATATTGTTAACACTGTTGGTGTATTCTGGAATTCCACCGCACCGCCGCACGGGAAGACCCCGTCGCATTTGAACTTTATTCTATATATATATATATAATTTTTTTTTTTTAATGGGAGTCCACATCCATCTAATTGGTGTTCTAAATAGACATCTCCTAACATTTTCAAATAATTAAACACCTTACTTCGCAAAATAAATTTTGGTAAACAAATATCGATTCAATGTGTGGAATTACTTCTCTTTCCTATCATCCATAGAGCTTTATGCTGTGCAACCATGTGCACCATGTAAGGTGCACACAAAATTGGATCCATAATTTCTATGCTATATTCATAAGTTTTATACTATAAATTCATAATTTCTAAAATGTAGATTCATAATTTCTATACTATAGATTTATATATAATTTCTATACTATAAATTCATAATTTCTAAATTGTATAATTATCAAAATTATGAACATATAGTTCAGTGATTTGTGAATACAAAGTTCAACAATTGAGAATATGAACATTGAAAATTATGAACATAGAGTTCTATAATTGTGAATATAGAGTTCAATGATTATAAATCTATAGTATATAAATTATGAATCTATAGTATAAAAATTATGGATCTATATTATAGAAATTATGAATCCAATTGCATGGTGCACACGGTTGCACAACATAATTTGCCATCATCCATCATTACGTTCAACCACACATGGACATACATACATACATACACGAAATTTATATTTGCAGTGCCCAAATTAAAATAGAAAATATACATATAATTACCATCGTTTTCGATCTATATATCAGAATCCATTACTATACAACAAATAAATGAATATGGACTCAGCACCCACAGAAGCCATATATGGAACGTAAATGGTGTTAAGAATAGTTGATTTATCATTCATTACGTCTACATTCGTCCCACAAACATCTTAGTTGTTAGTTGCTGCCATTTGCACTGGAGATAAGAATACTTTTTGAGACGCATGGATATGGCTATCGTCACTCCAACACCCACCGGTAAAAATTCAAACCTGCAGAGCAACCCTAACAAAATTAGTTAGGATATAGGCATATAGCGGGACTATCGGTCTTCTTAGTTTGAGCCAAAAAATTATTGACAATTTAATTTAGATATGTAAAAATTGTAGTTGTCTTGTAGCTAATTAGTTCCACTTCGTAATAACTTTGACTTTCATGTATGAAAATTATATTCTGCCCACTCATGACTCAACCAGCCTTTTAAAGAGAACCACATGAATTATCTTTTAATCATATGACAGATAAACAAGGGCAAAGATGTGAACTTTGATTTTACCAAGGTTCTCTTTTTCTAGGAATTCTGTGAATTGTCTTTTATAGCATGTTTGGTTCAAAAAATAAATTCTAGTCTAGGAGAATATAAATCTTCATATTTCATACAGAATGGAATCACAATGAATATATAACAAAAGTTTCATTGCATTGTTTGGTTCGGGGAAGTAATAGACTTCAATATTGTATTATTGTATTTGATTAAATTAAGAGATACAAATGCAATAAGCATTTAAAAGACAATACTATCCTCACACCAATAAATAAATACATACATACATACGTTTGTATGCATTTACGAAGGCCGGGTCTCATTTGATATATATATATATATATATATATATATATATATATATATATATATATATATAGGAGAAGGATCAGGCGAGAACCACATGCTCAGGAAAGGAATGAAAACTCATCGCATTCGTTTATCTGTTCCGATCTAACGGATCAGAAACACTATTTTGTTTAAATAATACGGTGATAATTTCGTAAGTAATTGAACTTTGAAGTGCAAGTAAATTATTTTAAAAGTGCAAGTAACAGTTTCATAGAGTGCACCTAAGTATATGTAAAATGTGTTAAAAGGGCAAATATATAGGGGGCGCGCTTAGGTGAGAACGGATGCCAGGAGAGGAATGAGAACCACTTTTAATACATTTTACTTGCACTTAAGTGCACTCTTTGAAATTGTTACTTACACTTTAAAGTGCAATTATTTATGAAAATGCCACCGTATTTTTTTTATTTTAAAAGTAGTGTTTCTGATCCGTTAGATTTGGATAAATGGATGGTTGCGATGAGTTTTCATTCCTTTCTTGGGCATGTGGTTCTCACCTGATTCGTCTCATAATATATATATATATATATATATATATATATATATATATATATATATATATATATATATATATATATATAGAGTTAGGTTCAAGTGCGGCAGGGTCCTCCGTGCGATGGTGCGGCGTCACCAATAGTTGAGCGATTATACACCATCAACGTTATGAAATGCATCACAAAAACACACACAAATTAGGTTCGCATCACCAAAAACACACCGTTAGGTGTGAGTAAAAGCACCATACAATGTTCGGAAATACACCATTAGGAGTGGTGAGTTATATGATGTATTTTTTTTTGGGTGTGTTGTGTATTTTTTGGTATATTTTTACATTGATGGTCACCAGTAGCGATTGCCGCGTCTCATCCGCTGCCTTTAGCTGACGTTCATGATCAGTCAGTACGTCCGCCAATTCACCAAAGGAAATCGGCTTTTCACGAACACGAACGACAGATATAATAGAGTTGTACTCCTCCCCTAACTGATTTAATATGTAGACAGTTAGATCCTCATCCGAAATTGGACACTGAGCCAGTGCAAGATCATCAGCTAAGGCTCGCATGTCATTGAGGTAAGACGTAATGGACCGAGAACCTCTCAGATTTTTCGTGAGCTTGGCCTTGAGGGATATGATACGTCCTCGAGAGGCACTGACGTAACTAGCAATCAGACATTGCCAAACATCATGGGCTGTCGTAGCCGAGGAGATGAGGGGCTGTATGGTGTCAGTACAACTACCGAGAAGTGCACCGACAATGATTTGGTCTTGACGATAACAAATTAGATGGGCTGGGTTAACGGCAGTTTGAGCAGTATCAGTGAATTTGGCGGGTTCCTTGGTGGTACCGTCGATGTAACCCAGGAGATTAAGCCCAATAAGTGTGGAATGGACTTGGCGTCTCCACACTGGGAAATTCGTGGTAGTAAGTTTAATGGGAACGTTTCTAGGGGCATTCAGTTGGATTATATCGTTTGTGGCTGTAGCAGTGGAAGCCATGTGGGTAGGAGAAAAAAACTGCATAGGAGATTCAAGGCTCTTGATACCATGTATAGATTATAAACTGTACTTCATTGATGTAAAATAAGGAGCTATATATAGTGTTCACGTGAGAGAGAATAGTAGGAGGTTGTAACAACTTGTTCAAACACACATATCTTACAGGAGCATAACTATCACAAATATAAAGAGATAAAATGTCAGCCACACATATCCTTAACACTTACCAAACAGCAAAATATTTATATTTTGAAAATACTGATATATTCTATTAACCAAACACGTTGTTAATGATATAGTACGCAGACATAGTTATATGATGCATCATAAATCGGGTAATGACAGTAATTTTTAAATGAGTATTTGTTGATTATATACTAGTTTTTGTTTGGATAATTTATTGAAACATCTCCTTTTTACCATCTTTAATATCCAAAAGATAAATTATTGAAAAAATAAAGAGTTTAGCCGCTGATAATAGGAAAAAAAAGTTATGCCATATGTACAAAAAGGTAATAATAAAATCAAAATAATTATTGGAATTGATTAGCTAATGACTTTTCAAACATCATTTTGAGTATGCTTTCAAAAGTTAGTATAAGTGTTTTTTTGAAACACTTGATCATCAAATAACTCCAAAAAATAAAAAAAGAACTTTTCATATATAAATTATATATAGGAAAAATATTATTTAGCCTCTTTTTATTATTGTGCAGCCAATTTTGTCTTGTTTTATTTGTGAATTAATTTCAAACAAAGACTCATTTTGTCAAAAGATCTATTCACTAATTGGCAATTCGAACCAAACAAAAAATAATCTTGATCGCGACACAATCACATCGGTATAGGCTATATTCGATCTTCGACATGATTCACTTGTTTGAAAGAAAATTTAGCATAGAATTTTGTGACAATATTTGTTTATTTATTTTTTGAAAAATGGAAATATTTATTAATAATTTTTTAATGTAATTCCATATCATTATTTAAAAAATTATAATATGAACGCTAAATGCCAACGGTAGATTGAAGAATATATTCTTCGACATGATTCACTTTTTGATATATAAAACTTTTAATATGGAAACTTGTGCTATCGAGAGGTTCACATTAATTCACATTGATCACATAATCAACAAAGCTAATATAAGGTAGTGATTGGTTGACTAAATTTCCTTATTGGATTTCTATGTTTTAACTTTATTCTTATTTGCGCAATCTAGATTATGTTTGATCGATGACAATATACGAATAGTTTAATTTATCTGATTTATAATAATCTATAAGTTGGTTTTATAATCACTTTTATGATAAAATATAGAAAAGTTTCTTCATAAGAAAAGTGAAATTTCAATTAAGTAATCTGTTGACAAGAAGAATATTTCATGATTTCAAATCTCAACCACCTGCATGTGTGCTTCACAACTCAAAAGAAACATATTTGCTTCACAAGTTTTTGAATATTCCGATTTTATCATTAGTTTGTTCGTATGTGTATATATAAAGATGCTACAGTTGTTTGATCATATGATATATGGAGTGTACATTCCATGTGTGAGTTCTTGTCAGTTGTCATTTTTATGACAACATTCTTAGCTGGTGCGTGAATAATGAGGTTGTTAGTGATGGGTCATTAACAAGAGAATTTATTGATTTGTTGGAAAGCGCGCTGTAAAATTACAATATACTAATCATGGTTGGAGTAGGCGCTAGGCGCTAGTCGGGAGCCCGGACAACGCCTAGTGCCTAGGCAGAATCTAGGCGGCGCTAGGCGGGCGCCAAAAAAACAGTGGCAAACTTGCAGTTTAACAATTTTAATGAGGCTGTTTTCAACATTCAATCAAATAACACATCCAAATAAATGAAATAATGATAATTCATAAGTCATAACATCAAAACAATATTAAAAATTAAAAATAGTCAAATATAAAATACTCAAATACTTCAATCATCCAAAGATTCAAAGTATCAAACTAGTTTATGGGTGTATATGTCATATTATATATAGGTATGTATATATGCACGCGCGCACACACACACACTCACACACACACACACACACATATATATATATATATATATATATATATATATATATAT
This sequence comes from Ipomoea nil, assembly GCF_001879475.1. Classification (NCBI taxonomy): domain Eukaryota; kingdom Viridiplantae; phylum Streptophyta; class Magnoliopsida; order Solanales; family Convolvulaceae; genus Ipomoea; species Ipomoea nil. Next base: position 118,743 of record NW_017619458.1, read on the forward strand.
ATATATATATATATATATATATATATATATATATATATATATATTCACTCATTATTCACGCACCAGCTATAGATTTTGAATCCGGTGCACACCCCCTAGTCAGTCGAGTCCGTGAGCTCACTCCCTGGTCGTTGATTTTTAATTTTCAACGCATAAGATTGTTTGCATTTTAATTTCACGTGATGTTGAGTTTATATGAAGGCAGGGTCATTTTTGTCATTTGTCACGGTCTTTATTACTTTCCATTAAATATTTCCGTTGTTTGAATGGGCGTGCAGCGTTATTTTTGGTCTTCGAATCAATTTTAAAGATTTTCTCACTCCTTGCTGTCTCTTCAGTTGCTCTCTCATCGGTTTCTTCTCCGCTCAGCGTTGCAAGTGAAGCCAGCCTCCTCCGTTTTGGCAAGCTCGTTGCCTCTCCGGTGCCGCTTTGCCCGTGGTAGGATCTTCTATCAGGCATTCTAATCAATAATAGGGCAGTTCTTCCGTTCTTTTTTGTGTGGTTTTCCTCTCTTGTTTTGTGTTGCTGTACATATTGCGTTTTCCGGCGTGAGAGGCCGTGCCAGCGTGGGTTTTTAGAGCAGGTGAACATTGTTTTCAGAAACTTTATCTTTACAACTCCTTTTTGTTCTCACTGTTCTCTGAACTTATTATGTTTGTGCTTTAAAAATATAATACTCTGTGTACAGTCAGAAATTGTAGTGAACTCATCTTTATCATGCCTACTAAATTCAAAATCGAATGGTCAATGTGATGGATCAACATCATCATTTAGCCAGGTAATGTTCCAGACTTGCGGTCTTCTTGCATTTGCCTTTGACAGAGTTTATCATATTAAAACAACTTATAAGCTTTAACTTTAGGCCAATAGCTATTAACTGAATGCTGATTCACCAAAGGGGCATTTAGAGGCCGATTTCCTGAGCTGTAAAATCTTGCTTAGTAACCTCTAGATTGCTAACTGACGTGATAATATTATATGCACCATTTCTATATGTCAACACTCACATTAACTAAACCGAAAATGTGATGGATGACATAATAGATATGTTACCCTTCTTTCTCAAAGTGGACTTTGTTTGCCTTAGGTTCTAACATTGTTTCCTTATGTTCATGCTAATTATAGTTTTTGATTGCTGATGATGCCAAATACATATATTCCTTTTTGCATGCTTTACTGTAGACTTGTTGATAAACAGAAGTACTAATCTGTCATTTTTTTTTTTTTGTTATGCATCACTATCATAATGACCGAATATGGCGTGTTAATATAGCTTTGTAATTTTTAAGCCGCTCCTAGCAGAAATGGGTTCTCTTATACTTTGGTGGAACTTATTGGCATACTATCCAATATTGTTTTGACCCATGTTTTCTTCTTTTCTTTCATTATTGTTTTGTTTCTGAATAGTGTCAATTACTCAATATAAGTTATTGCTCACCAAGACACCAACTAAGGAAGATATAACATAAGGGAAGTGTTTGGTAATCTTCCATATGCATATAAGCCTGCCACATGAACTACCTATTTTGCTCATGAAAATCTCACTTCATATGGTCGTTAATTACAGGTTGTTGTGGCCTATAATTCACTTGGATGGAATCGTATTGATGTCATCAAGATATCAGTAAATGCATGCCCTTCTTCTTCTTTTAAAGTTATCAAAAAGAAAGATTGATTCTAATTTGAAATGTTTGGATTTAATTGGAAAACTACATTGCTTAGAGAATATCATACATGGACAATGATGCAATATGCATGATATATGTATATTGTAATTAAGTTACATGCCAAATAAATTTGACAATCTATTCATGTATTCTACTATTAATGAACTACGGAGTACTTCTAAGTTCGAAATGTAAAGAAATTAAACACATAGATTTTTGTAGAACTCAATGAACAGGGGGCCCTATCAAGATGAATACTTGTATATTCTTTTGCAGTTATTTTGTTCACATTTACTGTTTTCTAGCCATATCATGTAGGGGTTGGTACTTTTATATATATATATATATATATATATATATATATATATATATATATATATATATATATATATATATATATATATATATATATATATAGTGCAGGATTGATTACTATTTATGACTAATTGGTTCCTTTAGCCTCCGTTGTTGATTATATTACTCCGTATGTTTTTGTTAGTGCATTTGAATTCTTAGGGCGTGTTTATTATACTTTTTTTTTGTTTGTAATTTCTTGGGTTTTTTTAATTTCATGTCATGTGCGTTATTGTTTTAGTATGTGGGTAGGTGTTGTGGTTGTTGCGTTCTAGTTTGTTACCTTATGCAAGTTAGGGTAAAGTGTTGTTGGTATTTTCTACTGCTGGTTTTGTTTTGCATTTATGTTGGTGCGCCACTGGTATTTGGTCAGTGCGTCATGCGTGTTTATTGTTTTTTTTTTTTAGGATTTTTTGGGGTTGCGTAGTTAGGTGTGGTGGTTTGTGCGTAGTAGTATGTTACCTTGTGCAAGTTAGGGTGAAATTTAGTTGCTAATTGACACTAGTTTTTTTTTTTTTTTTACATTTAGGTTGGTGCGCTACTGGTATTGGGTTGGTGCGTGTTTATTCATTTATTAACTACAGTCAAAGACACAGAGGTGGGTGTTATTTGCAGTAACAAACTGCATGTAGTGGGCCCACAATGGTTAGAAGACTGTTTTGAGAAAAATCAGAAGTTGCCTAGGGTAGTTATAGTCTGAAGCCCAAAGAATTTTGAAGCATCTGCCATTAAAGAGAGGTAATTGTAGTTAAAATGTTATCATTCATTTCTGTTTACTTCTTGATATTTGGCTTCTGTGGTGAACCAGAATGCTAAAAATGGGTCATTGTTCCTACTTACTATACCAAAATTTTAATTTTGCTTTTCAAATACTTCCTCACCCCTCCCCCCCTCCCCCTCCATATTTCTTTATTGCATGTTTCTTTAACTTAATCCATTTACTTACTCAGGTGAAGTATTATAATTCAAGGAGGTGGAGGTCTCAAATTCCTTATTTCTCATTGACTTCATTGTATGCTAAGGATGAAATGGGGGAATCATTAAGATTAAGTTGCCGGGCAAGATATGATTTTGTTGACATGCCGTGTTGCATAGTCGTTGCATATATTTATTTATGCATGTTCGAAATGTAATCATTCAGCGTAATATATACATTTAACTCTAGCCTCTATTTACTTTGTTTACTTGTTATCTTCCTTTAGTTTAATTGTTCTTTGGGCTCTTTCATCATAACGCACACATCTAACACCGATAATGCACACACACAGTCATTATACTCTTTCGCTCAGTGAAATGCACACTCCGTTGACCGCTCATGCACACACTGATATGGTCAGACAAATTAATAATAGCTAATGGATGTGGTTTAATAGCTCATGCACACGCCCCACGTCAGGCACGCAAACACCTACGCAACATGAACCAAAATTAAAATACAATCAATATTTGCACATGCCAAACGTCATAAACGCACACACCAACTCACCATAAACCAAAATTAAAATTACTAATGAACTTAACGGTGACGTGAACTCTTAGACTTTTCACACGCTCACCTTCATAAGTGCAACCACCATCGCATTACAAAAAAAAAAAAAAAAAAAAAAAAAAACATGATGCAAAGTTCCATTGCCAAGCTTGTTCGGTCCACCACGTTGGTGTGCCCAGAGTTATTAATTGTTACACTTGATTCATTAGTGACTTCCCAGCCCTACCACACGCCCAGATGAAGTAACGCACCCATCCCTAAGCTTTGCACACACCTCCGTAAGTTCATCTCCGGTGTCCAAAAAAAAAAAAAAAAAAAACTACACGTACTACTCTTACAATCTTCTTCTTTAAAACCAACCCATATACATGAATTCACGCACACACATATAAACTATTTTCGTAAAATTACCAAAAAAAAAAAAAAACAAAAAAAACTCATCCATACGATTTGCACACGCCATACTACATACACGCACACATCGTCGTACATAATCAACTAAAAATATCAGCTCTCAATACAAATTATTACTAGTTATTACCTTTAATATTCTACCTAGTATTATGCTCAAGATTACAATTTAATACTAACCAAAAATAAACTCAATACTAGAATTACTTTTTAATCCTTATGTTTTAAAAATGTCCATAATTAGTTTAAAAAAATCTTTCAATCTCAACCATCCATGGAAAATGAATCAATGGATATCATGAGATCTCATGATCTCATATATCATAGGGGTTGCACCGGATTCGAAGCCTATATAATATATATATATATATATATATATATATATATATATATATATATATATATAATGAAAAAAATTAGCAAGGCCGAGCTGATCGAGTTAACTCGACCAAAATGGACGAGTTAACTCGGCTAACTTAGACGCTAGGCGGCCAAGTCGGCCGAGTTAGGCGCTAGGCGGACGCCTAGGCGGTCGGTCACCTAGGCGGGCGCCTTAGGGGAAATCGCCACAGTCTAGGGGCGTCTAGCGCCTAGGCGGGGCCTAAACGGGCGCCTAGACCGATTTTTGCAACAATGGTACTAGTATTGTTGTGGCATGCCCATTTTGATCCGACAAATTATTATGTGGATCATGGTCCACACAGTGCTATATGGACCATCACAAAAGGTACATTTTTAATATACTAAAAGTACATTATTTGTGTAGTGTGTAGTAAATGTACATTATACAAAATCATGCACTTTTAGCATTCAAATAATGTACTTTTCCTGAATATAATGTACATTTTTAATATGCTAAAAGTACATTATTTGTGTATTGAATATATATTATTTGATAGTATGGTCCACACAGCTATGTGGACCATGGTCCATACAATAATGATTGTTTTGGTCCTCCGTATACAAAATCGTTGAAATGTCTTTAAATACAATGACATTTTGATCATTTTTATAAAATTAGATTGACCCGCTATATTTTTTATATTTATTTTTTTAAAAAATTCATAATTGAAGATCGAATTGAAATGTCCTTGTATTTAACGACATTTAAACTGTTTTGTTGATAGAGGACAAAAAATGATCATTCTACAATAATACTAGGACCAAAAGTAGATGTTCTAAAAAAAAAAAGATTAAAAGTGGATTTTCACAGGAAAAAAAAATGAAATTAACTCATTGTTAGTGAGAATTTTGATTTTAAGATTTTGTTTACTCAAATTAGGTCTTGAGGTTTGATAAAGTTGTAAAATTATTAGGATTTACCAGCACTGAGAGTTTTGATTTTAAGATTCTTGTTACTTGAATAAGGTCTTAATGTTTGATAAAGTTGTAAAATTATATATGTGGATTTATCTCTATCGAAAATTTTAGTTTCAAAATTCTTGTTACTTGAATAAGGTCTTGAGGTTTGATAAAGTTGTAAAATTATGAGAATTTATCGTTACAGAGAATTTTGATTTTAAAATTCTTGTTACTTGAATAATTAAGGCATTTAGGTTTGATGAAGTTGTAAAACTCACCACCAAAAATTTTAATTTTAAGATTCTTGGACTTGAATAAGGCCGGTCTTGAAGTTTGATAAATCAAAATTTATTCATCCTCTTTAGAATTTCTGCATTATGGTATGTCATTCTATTTCACTTCAAAAGGTGAAGCTCTTTATTTAAAATTGTTGTTCACACATCTTTCTGTCTTTTTTTTTTTTTTTTTTTTTTCATAATGTAAGAGGTATGTTTATAAACACACACACACACACACACACACACACACACATATATATATATATATATATATATATATATATATATATATATATATATATATTTATTTATTTATTTATTTATTTATTTATTACATCTGTGGCATGGCATTGAATCATCATATGCCTCCTATTAACTCTCTTACTTTTTAATAAAATAATATTCAAAATTATGTACCCATTTTGTAATCCATTGGAAAATTGTTTTAGAAGTATGAATATCTTTATTACATGCGTGGAGATGCTATGCAAAGTCTTGTTTGTGGTTTTGGTGTAAGATGCTACACACTTGATAATTATTTTTTATGACAACATTCTTGGAAAATAAAGGGAGGGATATTGAGATTGTTGATGCTACAAAGAAAATTAGAGCAGTTAGTCATTTTAAAAAAAATATAAGAATTTAAAGTATCATTTATAATTAAAGTAGTTTATACCAAATTCTAAATATACTTAGTATGTTATAACTTATTTGAGAGCAATATTAACCTTTGAATTCATTAATTAATTGGTATTAAATGTAAACACAGTTATAGACAATGGCAAGCATACATTTGTTTTTACAATGTTCATGTTTGGTAGACATTTATTATGTTAGTTTTTAACATTTTGACGCACTTTAGTCAGTTGACTTAATTAAAAGGTTAAAATAAGAAATATACAATTTTTTTTTTTCAAAAATGCCGAAAACATTAATTTCTAAAATAATTGTTGATCTTGCTACCAATATGAGAGAGACAATGATGTTCTGCTGATAATGCACAATTTATGATATGGAGCATGTGGCTCCAGTGGCTCCCTTTTATAGAGGAGCCTCATGCTCCATTTGGTCAAGCCATTGGGTTTGGGCCTAATGTAAATTGGGATAGAAATGAGAGATCCGAGAAGCGCAAATTATGCTGTGCATTTGTGTGCATCATGCATGGTGCACACAGATGCAAAAACGGCGTCGTTTTATTTAAAAAAAATTATTTTCGATTGCTGTTAGTTATGTAAATATATATTCATAATTTTATAATTTCACATTCTGAATGTATAGTTATGAAGTTATGGATGTGTAGTTATGCAATTCTGAATGTATAGTTATGAAGTTATGGATGTGTAGTTATGCATGCAATTCTGAATGTATAGTTATAAAGTTATAATTTCACATTCTGAATGTATAGTTATGAAGTTATGGATATGTAGTTATGCAATTCTGAATGTATAGTTATGAAGTTATGGATGTGTAGTTATGCAATTATGAATGTATAGTTATGAAATTATGGATGTGTAGTTATGCAATTCTGAATGTATAGTTATGAAGTTATGGATGTGTAGTTATGCAATTCTGAATGTATAGTTATGAAGTTAATGGATGTGTAGTTATGTAATTCTGAATGTATAGTTATGAAGTTATGCAATTCTGAATGTATAGTATCGCAATGAAGCCATTACTTCGATCTGAAAAGTTATCATGCATATCCTTTAAATAAAGTAAATACATTCAAAACTTGTATAGTCAAACAACGAGAAGGAAAGATGGTTGGTCACTCGGCCCTCGGCAGTTGGCCATTCGGTCCCCAGCAGTTGGCCACCTTTTGAACATGCACCGTGGAAAGCTAATAGGAATCACGACGATAATTTTCCTTGTGTACGATATTATTTAGAACAAGCAGTCAGAATTAACATCGACAACCTACCTCCAAAATCGATGACTAAAGATTTTCAAATGTTTTCAAAATTCTGGCGATTAGGAGTGGATGGACTGGTCAGACAAAGTGGATGAATGGACTAGTCAGACCAACTGGACAGATGAACTAGTCAAAACAATGAGAAAAGCGCATGGGGGGAGTTGACTGGTCGGCCATATGGGTTGACCGATCAGCTGAGTAAGTAACCGGCTAGCCAAGAGGCCGACTGGCCGGGGGGTTGACCGATTGGCAGAAGGAAAACAAACAAAATTCAAGAGAAAGCGAAAGGAGGCTGGAAGTTAGCAGGTGAGGAGTAAAAAAGGGAACTTTTTAATATGGCGAGAAATACATTGGAGTTATGGAGAGAAGTTAACAAATGAAAATGAGATATGGCGTCTAATAGGAATTATGGGCGAGGAAGATGCTGGTCGACTGGTCTTCCCACCACTCGGTGGTCGACTGATCTTTCTACCACTCGATGGTCGACTTGTCTTCCCACCTTTCGGTGGTTTACTGACCTTCCCACCACTCGGTGGTTAACTCACCTTCACACCACTCAGTGGTGGACTGGTCTTCGCACCACTCTGTGGTCGACTAGCCTTCCCACCACTCGGTGGTCGACTGATCTTTTCACCACTCGGTAGTCGACTTGTCTTCACACTACTCGATGGTCGATTGACCTTCCCACCACTCGGTGGCCGACTTGTCTTCATACCACTCGATGGTCAATTGACCTTCCCACCACTCGGTGGTCGACTCATCTTTCCACTGCTCGGGGTCAACTAGTCTTCCCATTACTCGGTGGTTGACTGGTCTTCCCATCACTCGGTGGTTGACTGATCTTCCCACCACTCAGTGGTCAACTGACTTTCCGACCACTTGGTGGTCAACTGACCTTCTAACCACTTGGTGGTAGACCTAACTTTATTAACTCTTATTGGTATAGTAGACATAATATACCATACAATATAACTAATTTTTTTTAAATAATAAAAAAAAACATTTCTAGAAATAGCTTGTTCGCTGACCTGTCAACTTGCATGGAAAATGTTAAGACTATAAAATTTAACCCACAAAATTTGTGAAAATTTCAATCTATATTGGTACCCATAACTTGATTATGAGTTGATTGAAACTCCATTAGATTAGTTATTATATCAATCCTCACACACACACACACACACACACACACACACACACACACACACACACACACACACACACACACACACACATATATATATATATATATATATATGGTTGCATTCCCATGCAAACTAGCTTAAAATACAAACGTGCGGACAAAAAATAACCATTGGATATGTTGAGATGAACGGATTAGATGAACTCCCCATATTGCCACATGGATTGCTAACTTATAAGCATAAGGGCAAAATTTTGATTGCAGGCACCCACGTACAGCGAAGGGAAGGAGTCCTATTCGTATAACATCCTATCATTTAGGGATTATAATACCGGAAGGATTAGAAAACAGCACGTACAACGCAAACAACTCTGACAACAGGGAAACTTGCTTCAACGTTCAATCATGGACGCCAGACCCGACAACATCGACGACTTAGACGTCAGAAATCTCGACGCCAACCCCGACTCCATCGACGACCCAAACCTCAGAAATCTCCACGCCACCCCCGATTCCATGGATGATGCACCCCCAGGTAAGTACACCGTGTATTTGATCGCTAAATATTCAATGTTCTCTTATTGAGGAAGAACAGTAACCGATGCAATGTGTGTATATTATTGTTTCTGACTTATAAGTAGTGCACAGTAGGGTAGGCTATTGAAGTGTGTTAATACAAATCTGCAAAAAAAAAAGAAGTGTATGGAGAGGGGACGGTATTGAGGTTAGGGTTCCTACATAGTAGTGATAAACCCCCCCCCCCCCCGTTTAGGTTTCACAGGTGCTTGACACATAGGGCCGGCAGATCGACACCCAATGGCCTCCCCCGCAGGTACTGATGGCTGCACACAGAAATAAAGAGAATTAAAAACACAAAGAAGCCCACAAAGTGTGAGATAACGCGCAAAATGGTTATGCACACTGGAGCGTCCCAGCGTGCACACCCTAGTAAACCCGCCAGCACACCCCATTACCAAAAAACCCCAACACATACCAGACCATGTTGAAGCGGCGTAGCCATCGCAGAATCACCGCGCACAGGAACAGCGCACCCCCCAGCTTGTACTTCAGCACACCGACCCTACAGTAGACGAACATGGAACAACACCACATTCGACAAAGTAAACAAATTAAATAAAGCCCACAATCATCATGCACCAACGTTAATACAAGGATGCTCACAAAACCGGGAGGAATCCATGTGTTTGGAAACACAAATTGACACACATCCATAACTAACTAAGTACAAACTATCATACGTACCAGCCCCGAAGTCACAGGTGTACCAATCGGATGAACAGCATGCGCAGGTTCGATAGTTACTGCCGGCTTGCACCATCTGAACCAGCCCCAGGCTCACCACCATTTGAAACACCCTCATCTAAAACCTCACCATCAACAGCAACCCCCCCCCCCCCCCCCCCCCCCCAAGCCATCACCACCGCATACATTACCACGACTACCCTATCGGGCAAAAAATATACGAAAACAATGAGCAAAAAAGCGGAAAAAATAAAAAGACCAAACAACACAGTTTGTAACCCACGTAATTTAACCAAGTATACTGCACAAGTGCATGGGATCTGGCCAAACAACCTTAAAAAACAAAAGAAAGCAACCTTGGCAAACTGACCTCCACATTAGAATCAGGCCGACCAATATTTGCCGGGACCAAGTCTCACATCACAGCCTCAATAACACCCCAACCATTATCTGCTATATCCTGCGTAACCCAAACTGAAGGATGGCATATCATCGGATCCAGCGCCATGCTAATTTGCATTAACAACCCGAAGCGACTTGATGGCATCAAACACCCCTCGTAACACATCGCCACCGAAAGCACCATCCGGCCCTTGCTTCACCAACTCTGCAATCTCTCCCGCTATCTTCATTGTTGTTTGAATTACAACATCACCAAATGTCTAACCCAACAAAAAGGCAACAACAAAAACAAATAAGTGCGGAGCACAAGCCCAATGACACATTGAACGTTAGGTGCACACGCAACACAAGCTGTGTGCACACTGAAAACCATAAACAAAAGTAATCCAAACAAAAAAACCCACATACCATGGGGCCATATTGAACAGGCAGCAGATGATCACCTTCATCCCCCCCCCCCCCCACCACAACCCTGCACCGGGGGCTCAATGCCACCAAGGCCAAATCCACCACCCCGAATCTCAGAGAACTCACGCTGACGTAGTAAGGGTGACGACCACCCACGAAGAGCAGGTATAGACCGAGGGATAGTGCGAGCACCATGCACAACTCGATCTACATACAGCAACTGAAAAAACACCAAAAATAAATACAAGACAAAATGTTACGATATTAGTTGGAATGAATAAAAGAACATACAGAACACGAAACGAGAAAAAGGTTAGCAACAATACCGTAATGAATTCAGCCGGCCCAAGAAAGAACTTATGTTGACCACCACGCCACGCAGCCTGCGTCTCAACCAAAGTGTCAACCACAAGCTTGCACCAATCTAGGTCACGCACACTTGACACATCTTCAAAATGATGAAAATACATCTGGTTCGAGTAGCCGTTACACATACAACACACTAGGGACGACAACACTAACATAAGGAAATGGCGTTTAAACCAAAGTCCACCATCGACTTCACCAACCATCCTATGACTAATCTCGGCCGCAGTCATCTTGTGCTTTCGCTTCTGAAACAAACCCCTCCAATGTTTGAGGGTGTTGCTAACCTTAAGCTTATCCCGTTGGACCATCTTAACACGACCACATGGAAACCCCAAAATCAACCCGACGTCACTCTCATCTACAACCAATGACCTCCCACCACCAAGATGAAATGACAACGACTGCGAATCAAAATTAAACAACAACCATTGCAAAAGACGTGGTGTCACATCCTCAACCTTGAAGTCAAGCAACGCCCCAAACCCAAGCTCCCGAATGTCAGCTTTCTGTTGAAAGCTCAGGTCCTTCAAGGCGTTCACCAATATCATAGTTTGCCCCCTCATCTTCGCCCTAGGATACATAACATCTTCCTCAACGGTAAGCTCATACTCGGGAGCATCCTCGTGTGGTTGCTCTTGCTGAATCCTGGAATGTAGCACCCTAGGCGGTGGCTCCACAAAGTCACTATTACCATCTGATACTCCAGAAGGACCCGCATCTGATTGTGCGCGCCTGGATTTTTTAGCTGCAAAAAGAGCAACCACAAATAACCATATGACCCCCCAACAATATCAAACAAAATAACCATACTCCAGAAGGACCCGCATCTGATTGTGCGCGCCTGGATTTTTTAGCTGCAAAAAGAGCAACCACAAATAACCATATGACCCCCCAACAATAGCAAACAAAAAAGGAAAATCCAGCATGACCAAAACACACAAGCATATGAACGAACCATAAGTAAAATACAAACCTAACTAGCTAGACCACAACAATGCACAAGTAAAAAATAGCAAATGCACCCACCTATCCCCCATGCGTGCACATAACAAACACAATAGTTTACATTCCTACATTCTCACTAGGGAACCCTTTATTACAATTACCAATGCCTCTCAACTACAAACAGATAATTACAAATCGATTCAATAGACTAAAAAGGAATATAATACAACTAAACCAACAAGGAACACCATAAGCATAATACCGGGAAAGCAAACTACACACTCAACAAGATACTACGCACACATCAACAGGCAGCAGTGCACCCACCTGAGTAGAAAAAGAACCTAAACACCTAAACCATACAACACAAAGCTGAACGAATTTGTAAATAACTTGCAAGCACATGCTCTTACTATGTTAATAAAAACCGACATACTAGATTCTATACATCTACTAACCATTATGTTAACATTAATGATGATGGAAATGACATCCAGTCTGCAAGTAAGCATTCTACCCGGCAGTTATTCCAAGACAATATGCAAATTTGGATCGTAATCACTATCAACGAACTAGCAGGCACCGTACAGACAAATATATTACGAAAATAACATTCTTCATAATCTCAAGCCAACCTATACCTAAACTGAGTTGTAGTTCCAATCCAGCAACAGAAAGTGAAATAAAAAAATAAAATAACAGAAAAAAAAGGTTCAAAACCGCAGCCACCCCAATCCCCCACCCCCACGCAGAGACACAAACACCTCGCCTAACACAGACAAAAACACATTTTGAAGCAGTTTACACTAAAATTCATAGAAACAGTCCAAGAAATGATAAAAACACACACAACAAACCTGCCGCCACTTGCCCACTGTAAACCCCATCCCACCAGCCGTCCCCCACCACCCCACAACTCGGATAAACAGGGGAATACAACTTTTGCTTCAATTTTCGCTAAAATTACACACCACCGTCTAAAACCTTGAAAAAAAACCCCCAAAAAAAAACCCTAACCCCACTGCCGCAGCACAACCCCCCCCCCCCCCCCCCCCCTTGTCGTGAACCGCCGGATATAGCACCAACGCAACCACACACCCCCTGCCCAGAGAAGGAACCCCACATGCATAAGCACCAGCGCCCCCCTCCCCCCAGCAAAAATAACGCAAAGGAGAGACCCGGTAGAAACATACCTCGACCGACGCCATCAGACAGTGTTCCCTGACGCTTGGCACCACTGCGACCCTCCTCGGCGATCATATCGTGCTGCTGTTGATGAAGACGGCGACGAACAACATGGAAGATAGCTGTGTACGCTACACGGAACGAGAGAGAGAGAGAGAGAGAGAGAGAGAGAGAGAGAGAGAGAGAGAGAGAGAGAGAGAGAGAGAGAGAGAGAGACCGGGAAACTCGCTGGAATAAAGACTGAGTATTAAAATCCTACCACTATTGAACCGCTACCCCAAATACAAAAGCCCGAAAATACCCCCCTTAAGATATAACACATGCCTATATGATTAAAAACTACAATAAATAATCAAAAAAATCCTGTACATCCAATCTAAAAAACCAACGACCCGGATGAATCCACACTATTTGTATCTGAATATAATCCTATATATATATATATATATATATATATATATATATATATATATATATATAAAAGCTTGCCTCCACTTCAAATCTATGACGCAGAGAACCAAAAAGGAACATTTGCTGAAACTTCCTGTCCTCGAAAATCATAGTAAACATCAACTCCTCAAAATTTACCTATTCTAATTTAAAAAAGAAACATGATCGTAATTGTTAATAATATTGTTCTATCAATATTATAACATTCATTAAAAAACATTTAATAATTCTAAAGTATTATTAATTATACTTTTGAATAATATATTCCAATAAAATTATAGAAACACCAAACACAGCAGATTGAAATTCGCAATTAGTGCTAATCAGGCTTCCACTAATTAATTAGAATGTGGAAAGCATGGTTCGTTTGTTTCCACTAATTCTACACCACGTGACCGACAAGGCGACAAATATAGTGCGTTTAAGATTACTAATAATCCTAATTAGCACTACATAAATTAATAAATTATTCTACTGGCAATTAAAAAAAAAAAACTTTTTGTAATAACGGCAATAGTCTATGCTCCAGGATTAGATTAAGGAGAAGGAATTTTGACCCCAGAAAAGTCACGCGTAAAATTGATTCGAGTTTGATTTGACAGCTCTAAACTTTTTCGCTTTTCATGTAAAATTCAACTTTTTATTCCCTCGATTACAACAATATTTTTTCTTAATTTCATTAATCACATTTCTTCTTGTAAGTTTTTAAATCATTTCAATTATCATCTCAAATTGTTAAACTTATATTAAATTTGGACAAAGAATGGGGGCAATTCAAACATTTCAATAGCTTAAACATTATTGTTAGGAAAAATTGTAATTATGTCCCTCATAAATATGTCAATTATCACTATCACTCCTGAATTATTAGTGGTGTAAATGTTGCCCTTTAATTTTTAAAACGTGACATATATTGTCCCTTCTCTGAATTATTAGTGGTGTAAATGTGAGAGTAAATTTCAATTTTGGTCTTGTGACGGTTGTGGTCTTGTTAATTGCAATCCACGACTTTTAAAATTGTTAATTTAGTACCTTAACTATTTAAATTTTATCAATTTTGGTCACTCCGGTCAAATTGCCGGCCAAATCTCACGGCAAATTTTAATTAGCCAATTAATCTTTAATCTAAGGGGAAATTTCGTCTTTGTATGTCTGGTCGAAAAAGGGAAGGTTCCCATGACTTCCTCTTTTTGTTCACCTAGACATGCATATTTCTTTCAAGCTCCACCAAATCCCCCCTGTGTGATTGCCCCGTGCTTTCTCCTGCCTGCAATGCTTTTCATTCACGGCGGCATTTAGAGTCTGCCACTTGACTAAAAGTCAATGCCAGCTCCCCAGCTGCGCGGTGGATCAGTCGCCTAGTAGAGCTGCGTCCCGAGCACCCACGGTCGTTGAGGTTGATTTAGGTAACCGGAGCTACCCGATTTACATTAGGTCTGGACTCCTTGATCAACCTGAGCTCCTTCAAAGGTCATTTCGATTCCTTCCCGCTGTCATTTTATTTCCTTACAATTTGTAGAACATCTTCAGTATTAGGGCCACTTCGTTATAATTGAATTACTTATCTGGAAATATTTTGGCAAATTTCCTAGCTGTTATGCTTATTGTCTTAGCATAACACTAAAGCTTCAGAATCGAATTAACTAGTTATTTTTGGAATTTTGCATTCCCTTTTTCAACCGGACATACAAAGACAAAATTACCCCTAAGAGTATCCCCAAAAGGGGATTGTTCTTAGATTTTCAAACAGTAAAAGCTAGGTGAGTGGGTTTTTTAACAAAAGTGGAGGAGGGCTTTTGGAGAGTTTCTTCCTCCTGCAAGAATGGAGATTTTGTCAGATAAAAACAAACAAACAAAATTTAGTTCTAAAATAATGTACTTTTAGTATATTAAAAATGTACTTTGTATTAAAAAAAAAGTACATTATTTGAATACTAAAAGTACATTATTTTATATAATGTACATTCAGTACAAAAATAATATATACTTTTAATTCTTCTCAAACATACAATATTAGTGGACCATGGTTCACACAATAATTTGCCCCTTATTACAGAATGGGCAAATTAGACGTGCAAAAAAGTGACAGAATTGAAATTTAAATTGCTCAAATTGTCATTTCTAAATATTAACCTAGCAGCGTATTCCATGGCTGTACAAGCTCCTCCGCAAGACTATAATGGCCCGTTTGGTTCACGGAATAAGCCGGGAATGACATAGCATTCCCAGTAATAGGCCTATTCATTTGTTTGGTAACCATTACTATTACCAGGAATAATATTCCTGCTAATAGCCTATTACCTCAAATAAGGTAATAGCTATTACTAGGGCCCCCTGGTATTAGCCTATTACTGAACGCTCAGGATTAGATTTTAGAATCTATTTTCTTTTTTACCCCTTTCTTTAACCTAATTTTTTATCCTATATATAAATTTATCCTATTTCACCACCGTCGTCACCACCACCACCACCACCGCCGCCCCCACCACCACTACCACCCTAGCACAACCACCGCCACCACCACCATCACCACCACCGCCACCACCATCGCCGCCGCCGCCACCACCACCACCATCGCCACCAGAACCACTACCCAGCAGCACCACCGCTGCCACCACCACCACCACCGCTACAACCGTCGACGCCCCCACCACCACTGCCACAACCGTCACCGTCACTACCACCACCGCCGCCCCTACCACTGCCGCCCCCACCACTGCCACCGCCACCACCACCACTACCACCCCAGCACCACCGCCACTACCACCATCACCACCACCGCCATCGCCGCCGCCGCCGCCGCCACCACCACCACCGCCACCAGAACCACCACCCAGCAACACCACCGCCACCACCACCACCACCACCGCCACCACCACCGCCACCACCATCGCCACCGCCACCGCCACCGCCGCCACCGCCACCGCCACCACCACCATCACATATTTTTATAAGGGTATTTATGTCTTTTAAAACATATTTCATTTCTATTCCTTTAATCAACCAAACACTGTAATATAATTCCTAAAGTCTATTCCTTCCGCGAACCAAACAATAGAATACAATTCCTATTCTATTCCTTGCCTATTTCATTCCCTATAGAATAGCATTCCTATTACCTCAAAATTCATTCCGTGAACCAAACGTGCGGTAAAATTTAAATATTAGACTTATTTTAATTGTCTTAATGAAATTCTTCAAATGATATAATTTATTTTTAATAATATAAAATTTATATTTAACAACTTAACAAAATATACAAATATATTAAAACTAAACCAAGAAATAAACAAAATTACAAATAAAAGTAGGGGTCAAAATGAAAAAAAAAATGCAAATCAGATTTGGTGCGGATGAATAGTGCAGCGCTACACTGTTCACATTCGCAAATAATGCTGTGCAACCGTGTGCACCATGCACACAGTTGCAAAAACGACGTCGTTTTGACTAAAAACGCGCGTCCCACTTTTTTAAAAAAAAAATCAGGTTCGATTCCTGGCAATAGCATTTTTTTGTACATAATTTGAATTATATATCCACAAATTCATAACTATATATCCACAGTGAATGAATAACACAAAATCCAGAATGAATAAACTAAATATCCACAATATTGATGGGAATCGAAACTGAATTTTTTTTTTTTTTTTTAATAAAATGGGACGCATTTTTTTAGTCAAAATGGCGTCGTTTTGCAACCGTATGCACCATGCATGATGCACACGGTTGCACAGCATAACTATTGGTTCACATTGCACCAAAAGTATGGTAATTTGCTGATATGCCGTTCCCATTGGAGATGGCCTAAGGACGGATGGGAAGCTCTTTGGAAATTGAAGGTTCCAAATAAAATTTCAGCGTTCATCTGCCTCCTCAAACGCAACGTAACAGATTGATGACCAATGTGGAAAGGAAAAGAAGGGCCGGGGGTTCACAACTAAAGCAAGAGAAATTTGGGAAGTGCTCTTACCCTATGACTCTAAAACAAGGTTGTTTTTTTTTCTGCTAACTTTGATAACTGGCTTACAACGAATGTGGCAGGAAAGAGCATTTTGCGATCACTGCGACAATTTATATCGTGCACTAGGGCGCGCATTGCATTGTGCGTCCTGATGCAAAACGACGTCGTTTCACATAATTGTATAAACAAATACAAATAATTATATAAATAAATACACATAATCACGTCAACTCCTTACCGTGCCTCCCAAAACGACGTCGTTTTGGGAGGCGCGGGGCACACAATGCAATGTGCGCCGTGGTGCAGGGTATAACGATTGGATCCCTGCCTAGTGGATCTGGAAGTGGAGGTGCAATGAGGTCTTTAAAGAAGAGGCAATTGGGATATAACATATTGTATAAACTAAAACTACATAGGAGTTGGCTTAAAATATATTGTATAAACTAAAACTAAAGAAAAAGTACCAGAAGATCACTAGTGTATAAGCATGTAAATGAACATAATTATCATACTAGAAGATCATGCGTTTGATTATGGTCAACACTATAGTTAAGCCCAGCTCAGATTCCTCATGGTCTAACACACAAAAAAAAAAAAAGTTTGAATATTCTCCATAAAAGAAATTAAAAGGGCAGTTCAGTCTACCATTGGAAGTATTTATCTTCATCAGGATAAGCATCATTATCCTGGTTAGCTTCCATCAACTTCTTCATCAACAAGCTCGCTTTCTCTCTTGTTCTTCCTGATCCTCTAACTGAAAGATCAGCTAACACAAAAGAGAATTCTGGCAGCCTCAAAGCATCCCTGATACACCCTTCACTTTCATCAAAAAGCCTCACAAGAATCTCTGCAGCTCCCTCCTTGCTAAGCATGCACCTCCCCTTCAAGATCTCCAGCATCGACCCAACAATCTGCTCTGTCTTCTTGAGAGCCCCCAGCCCTTCATCGAACCTGGCGAGAAGGGACAGTATCGCGAGAGAAGTCCCCGAGAGATCCTCGTTGTCAGAGCTCTCGACTAGCTTCAGCAGGACTGGGATGGCTCCTGATCTCACAGCCACTGTGCAGTTTCCCTGGAACTGGACTAGCTCTGCCAGGGAGCTGAGGAGGTGGTGGGAAGCCTGGCAACGTGGCCTCGAGATCGCCTCTGTGAGTGCCTCGATGCTCCCCGCCACGCCAAACTTAGCCTTGTTCTTGTCCAGCATTGCCAGGCTGCACACCACAGATGCTGCGATTTTGCAGCAGTCTTCGGAGCCCTGTGAGAGGATGAGGGAGTTGAGGAATGTGATGGACTCCATATCTGCTAGACACTTCTTCAGGTTGGGGTTCAGGGAGAGGTTGAAGAGCGTGGAGAGCGCCAGGAGCTGGACCGTGATGGAGGACGAAGAGGACTTGGACAGGCCTAGAAGTCGAGGTATCGCGCCTTCTGCTTGAGCAACCAAATTGCGATTCTGAGGGCTCACTTTGGTGATGGCAACCAAATTCTGCAGAGCTTTGTGTTGATTCTCTTCTGCATCCGATGCAGCTTCGGCTAAACATTCTGCGATCAAATCGCGCACCTTTACTCCTGATGATGATGATGTTGATGATGATGGCATTGTTTAATTTCTTCTAGTTCTGGATGGTTGATTGTGGAATTACTCAAACCTGCTTCACCCTCTCATGGAGAATGCATATTTATCTGCAAAGTGACAATTTTTTGATGATTCCAAAGAACATGACTTTCAAAGTTCTTTGTAATCACAGAAACATTTGGTGGTTTCTGCATTTGGAATCATCTCAATTGTTGGGTGTGGGCCGGGTTAACTGAATTTAGCCCCTACTCGATTCGCGTTGTGACTTACCATTGAGAGATATTATTAAATGGTTAATGGCCACCTATTTATCACCAATCGATTTTAAAAAAGATATGACAACCAAATAACCAAAAACTCAATGCTTACAGGATGGGTGACTTACTGACAAGTAAGCATAATACAGCGTTGAGATCCATTATCAATCATAACATAATTTTTTCCTACACTAGCGAAAGTTAGCACCAGAAGAATCCAGGAATAATAATCCAAAATATGGTGGAAATAATAATGACCAGGTTAACACTAGTTTCTTCCATCTGTTCCAAATACAAAAACTCACAATAAATTTTATCAGTCATTTTTAGATCCTCCAGTACACACTACACACAAGGGGTTCAATCGGTTTTCTACAGCTCGAATATTAACCTTCAGTGGAAGGCTTGTTATGAAGGTTAGCCGTAACAAATCCAGCAAAAACCTGTAGAATATTGCAGTACTCGGTGAAACGCAATCTTTAAAGAGATGAGAAGAAACAAAAGAACTAAAACGACCGAGAGTTTAATCGAAGGAAGTTTACCTGAATGCATCCTAGAATGTACACTGGAGAATAGTGGCGCCGGTGGACTACCATGCTAACATAGCCAGAGGTATGGTCAAGGATATGCCTAGAGTTGCTACTAGCGGAGTTGTCCAAATTACAGACAGTGCCCTGTTAACGTCATTAAGATTGAATCCATGCAATCAATTAGCTAGTCAAGGTCGGCATTTGAAGGATAGGGTCCACAATGTAAAATAAATCCTGATCCATAGTATAATTTGTCGTCTAAGTAATGACCTTATAAACCCATATGTTCTATCTAATCATTTTCAAAATATGAGACTCTTAACATATCTAAAGTAACAAATCTTGTTTTAAGGTCTTATTGAAGGCACCATGCTAAGATGTTACTCTTACCATAAATAGTCTGCAATAACGCTTCCAACAAAGCCATTCAGTAGAAGGACTTCGGTAACAGAAACACTATTTGGGAAACTGAACTTAGGTTCTATCCCGAGAACATATAATGGCCATACTGCATAAAAAGCACATCAAAAGAATTAACATTTATTTATTATTTTTTTTAGTCAAGTCATGAGGTGTCCTGAGCAGATCCTAACTGTAGGAGGCACCTTTAAACCTGTACCATACTCAGACTAATCTTCATTCGCACCGGTCCGGCCCAATTAAGAGGCAAAGTGTTGGCTAGATGGTTAGCATTTATTTGCTTCAAAAAGAAAACATTATCACCATTTATGCACAAAATATATGCACCCTAAAGGAAAAACTAATAAGTAAATGTTATTGTTATGATAGATTTCCTAGTGGACATGAACTTGGAATAATATTTTGGTCCTTACCAAGCCACCAAATGCCAAGGAGAGTAAAAAGTCCAATATATCCGAAAATCCTTTGCATATCTACCTTTTCTCCCTTTGATCCCGTGGCTTTCTTGAGCAGCACTGCACTAGTACATCGGCCATGTTAGGATCAAGCGCTTGCTTACCACTACGCCAAAAGCTATAGCTAACTTGACTCTAATACCACCTGTTAGGATTAAGTGCATACCACTACGCCAAAAGTTATAGCTCGTAACAAGGGCGCAACTTTATTTTCTTATAGACCGTCATTACATTTTCGAGAGATAGGATCTTGGACTTGACCCTCCACCAGTTACCGCCCAATAATCTCCTAGTCACGAATTGATGGACTTGGCCATTTACCGGCCTCCGCCCAACAAGCCAAAAATCAGACTAAGGAAGGTTATATTGACTCAAATGATATAAGAAATTTACTTCAAAAGTACTTTCCTGTGAATAGCCCATAAGATGCTGCCGAGAGAAGACCATAAGCATCCCCAATAATAGAATGCCTTTTTTCCCTGATCCAAATGAACAGAATTCAAGTAATCACAACAATCTAAACATTGTTCCACAAAACTACAAGTTTTATAAAGTCAAGTAGAACTCAGCAACAGATTTCATATAGTAGGATCTCTTACCAACAAAAATGGCTCGATACAAAACAATACCAATTACTTACTCAGATACGCTCAGAATTTCATCAGACGCCCACGTTTTCGCAACAGTGGTCATTGCAACACCACTCATACTTAACGCAGCAGCAATAAATTTTGCAGTATTTATCGAGTCCTGGCCGAGCAGTGCTTCAAAGAAGAGCGTGAAGAGCGCTGATGTAGAAGTCAAAACGGTGGTACTTGCAACGCTTGTATTAGCCAGGGCAGAGTTCGACAAATACTGCACCAACGAACCAACAAGACTATTGACAGTAAACCCACAAATAAGTGATGATTATAGTTTTGAGATTCAACAAAAATTATATATTATCGTCTAGAAAGCTATAACTTTAACTTACCTCGGTTACAAACCATATGGGAGCAAGATATAAACTGCACCTAAGAACTTCCAGTTTGCTAAGTCCTTGGCACTTTTTATCTTGGATTTTACACATTACTGACTTTCTTCCTTCTTCTAAATTTGTGTCTTTCTCACAGTAACTTCCCAAGTTCTCTTCAAAATTCTGTTCGATTTCATTCATTCTAAGGGGAACATGTAGGCTTGATGAGTCCAAGAGAGGATTATTATCACTTTGAAGTTTTTTGAATGAATTCATGCCCAATACTCTGCTAATCCAATCCTTACAAAGTGCTATGGGCAAGTAGATGACCATAAGAGAGATCCCAAGATATGTTATTGCAAAAGGCTGTTTATACTCTAAAAAGATTTTCTGCAATACATCATTCTTGACCATGTTAAGGACATAACATATACAAAGTAAGTAATAAATATATAGTCAAATTATTAATTTAGACTTTAATTGAGACGAAATGCCACCAAGTTAATATAAGAGCCAAATCCCGAGCTAAATCCAAATAAAAGTCATAGGTTCCTGACTCATCAAAAAGTATTTTGGCCCACACACGTAACATACATGTTGAATATATAATATAATAATAATAATAATAATAATAATAATAATAATAATAATAATAATAATAATAATAATAATAAGTCAAACCGTGACCCGCCTTGATGAAAGGTCATGAATTCGTGACTCATAAAAGGTATTTGGCCAACACCTAAGATGGGCAAATTATATCATGGACACTGGAATCCATCTTACGATGTAAATACTGGTACAAGTTTATTTTTAGTACGTTGCAAGTTATTTGTGCACTACATGTCCATTTTTTAGTACATTCATTTTATTGAAACATATGTTCATTTTAAGTGTATTGTAGTCTGCAAGTGAAAATAAATATGTAGTACACTAAACATGATGTACAAAAAATGAACATTATATCACATAGTCAACTAGAGGTGGCCAAATCCCCGGCCTAGGCCTAGTTAGCACTGATTAGGACTGGCCCAAGATAACATGAACCAGTCCCTGTCGGGCCGATCCCGGGCTAGGCCCAAAATTTTTGTATTTATTTTTATATAAAATCTTTATAAATTGTTTTTTTTTTTTTTTTGTTTGAACTCATGATTAACAACGAATGTTCTTACCACTTAAACTATTTTAACATTTTCGTATAATAATGCTAATATACACACACACTCACACTCACACTCACACTCACACTCACACTCACACTCACACTCACACTCACACTCACACTCACACTCACACTCACTTTTTAAAGTTTATATTTTTGTTTAAAATAATATTTTGATCATTAATCTCAAAATAAAAAATTAATATGACTTTCTACAAAATAAAAAATGTATAAGACTTTAATAATATTTGAACTTGTACTATTAAATTTTTTAAGACTTGTAATTTTATTTGATAACTTATAAATATTATAAAGTGTATTACAATTTATAAAGTCCATGCTAGATTTTGCCTGAGCTTGGACCGTGCTGGGCTGGTTAGGGACCTAGGCCAGGGCTGGTTTCGAGCTGGGGTTCGGGCTATTATTTTATAGGTCCTAAACCGACCCTCTATAAGCCGGTTCAGATTTGGACTAAGCCCAACCCAAGCTCGGTGAAGCTTAGACTCATTTTTTTTTTTCAGGCCAATTCATGGTTGATTTGACCTTGGACCGGTCCGTGGCCACCTCTATAGTCAATCAAATAAGAATTGCATAAGATATGTTTTAAGTATATAATATATAAATAATAATAAATATGCAGTCCAAGCATTAATAATTCAGGGTACTATAAATTAGGAATCGAAGGCTTTGAATGTCATGGAAAGAGAGAACCACTGTGAATTCATCAGAGATAAGACAGAGGCAGATATGAATTCATCAAAATACAAAATTGCAGTGTTAATAGTTATAAATAAGTTACCAAAACAGCAGAAATTATATTAAAGTGAAAACCTGTGTAGTCTCAGCAGAAGCAACCCATATGAACACAAAAATGGCAATCACAACTAAACCAGCTTCGTACTTCCAACCCATCTCCCAACAACTCAGAGTTAACACAGAAATGCAGAAGAGAAAATAAAAGAATTGCAAAATAAGCTCAAAGGATAAATGAAATGAAAAAAAAATGAGTCTTTTTGTTGGAAGTGAGAAGAGGACAAAGTAAATGACAAATGTCACAGGCCACAGGGTTTTGACATGTGTGTATTCACCTGATAATGCCGTGTATCGTTCGGCACTGAAACTTGGACTACTAAAACAGATAAATATTCAGGTGAAACTTTGAAGGAAGAGTCTACAGTGTCATATTTTATTAATTGAAAAAAAAAGGAATTATATATTAAATTATTATTTGTTTTCAAAAAAATATATTAAATTATTTGCATTGAATCTTATTTTAAATAAAATGAATTGTAGTAGTGTTTGGCAAATAACTAATTAAGTTAGCTAATAGCTTATAGTTGATTGAGGTAGTTGATTTGACCAGCTGACAGTACTACTATTACTACGGACAAGTGAAATAAAAAAAGAAAAAAAATAAAAATATTTTTTTTTAATGTTACTGGCTCTATTACAATGTAGTATGTAGTATCTGTTTGTATACTTTCTCAACATATTAAAATACAAAGAACCAATAACACATCCAATGAAACTCGAATTCACAACCTTTCAAATAAAAGTCCAACCCGAGTACCATTATACCACATAGTCTTGGTTAAAAAAACATATTATTATTATTGTTACAAAAACAGAAAGAAAAAAGAAAAAGGCATATGAACAACAAAAAGAGATATAAATGTTAGGGATGACAAAGATAAAATGGTCATTTTATAATTAAGACCAATCAGCTAACCAAAAATTTTACTCTTCTTAACTTTTTAAATTTCAACTTATTACCCTAATAAGCTACTTATACAAATAAGTCATTTTACGAAACACTTAAATAATCTATTGACTGGTCAAACTTGTTAAATTAGACTTATCAACTACGTTACCAAATACCAAATAGGGCCATAATAAGGTTTAATCACCTTTATCTTTATTAGTTATTTATTAATTAATCAAATAGGGCCATAATAAGGTTTAATCACCTTTATCTTTATTAGTTATTTATTAATTAATTAGAACAAGTCACCTAAGTAAGATTAAGTTCTTCTCTAGTTTTTACTTTTATAATTTAATTTTGTATATGTAATATAATTTAAAATATATGTATTTTACTACTATCATTTAAAAAAAAAATTGTGTTCAAGTATTGATTTTATTTATTTTTTATGTATTGACGTATTGTGGATTTATAGTCTTTTGTAGATAACAAACTCAGGCATTGTGAAGTACAGATATTAATCAAGTCAGTCATATTGGGCTATTGGACTTATGAATTTTAGGTTTATTAGGCTGATTAGTTATCAAGTTAATGTTTTTTTTTTTCCTTTTTTTTTTTTTGGTCCTAAAACTTCAAGAAATTAGACTTATCAGGTGATCTCAATTAAAAATTTTAATATTTTAAAATTAACATTTTAAATTTTTAATTTTAATAAATTAGCACATTTGTATTATAAATATAAATTTAAAACATCATTTTATAAGTCTAAATATCAAATTTTAAATTTCATTTGGAAAACATAATGTAACATATATGAATATTCTTAACATATATAAATAAATTTTTTTATTTAAAATTTTTAAAATAAAAACAATTCATAAATTTAAATTCATAATATAATAATTTATAATAAGTTTCTTTTTATTTTAAATTGTTAATTATTTATTTTCCTAAAAATAATTTTTTGTAATAAATTTATTAATATATTTATTAAACTTTTATTAAAAAATTTAACAATTTCTTTAAAATTAAAAAAAAAAACCTACACAAATTAATTGCAAGCTAACGAGATGCAAAAAAAAAAAAAAAAACAAAAACAAAAAACAAAAAAAAAAAAAAAACAAAAAATCAAAAAAACAAAAAAATAAACAAAAAATAAACAAAAAACAAAAACAAACTTCCAAAATTGTCCAACCGGAGCGGACAGCGTACCTGTGCCGCAAGCATGGGGAGCTTTTTGGCAAATTATACTGTGGACCGGGTTCACAATGCATTGTGGTCTAGGCATTAAATATGCACTGCAATTTTATTTCGACACAACAACAGTATCATTTTGATATAACTACTATTTTAATGGACAATGTACATTCAAATATGTGAAATTGTTATTCAGTTTCATTTTGTATACAATGCAGTTTTATTTCAATACAAATATAGTTTCATTTCAATTCAATTGCAGTTTCATTTGATAATATCTACAATTCTAATAAGAGCCAATAATGCTAGGCCCTTAACTGGAACAAAAAAAATGTCGGTAGTATTATTTCTTAAAATGAATGGTTCATATTATTTTGATTTTAGTATTTTTTTTAATGATTTTTCTTATTTACCCTCTATTATATTAATTTTTTTCCTTAAATAACCTAAATTCCGTTACTATAAACTTTAGTAACGGAATATTTCGTTAACTATTTATTATTTTTAACTTACTCATTAATTTCTATAAGAAATGTCTTAGGTATACACAACAAGGCAAATCTAAAGCTTCATACACTATAATCTCATTGCGCGATGAATCCATCTATGCTACCACCAGTGACCCAATTGCACATGACACACTATCAATAAAAAAAAAAGACATGTACTGAAAAATGAGGACAATGACAATGTTACCCAAAAGAGAATTAAGAAAAAAGAGGACTAGCGTTATTACAAAGTTGCAAACATTTATTTTAGTGACAATTATAATCAATCTCTCATATATTATCTTGTATTTATATACTTTAAATTATCGATTTAAATAAACAAATTCAATATTTATTTATCTATGCATGAACATCTCAAATATAATATTGCATCGATATACTTTGAAATACTTATTTAAAAATCATCATTGGTCATTATTCTATCCGCGCAAAGCGCGATACACATCTCACAACGCATGAAACATGTAGAGGAAAAACTACCACTATCAAATATCAATAGGTGTTTGTAAGATAAAGAGTTAATAGTACAACTAAAATCCCATCATATACATAACAAGGCAAATCTAAAGCTTCTTATATCATAATCGCATTACACAATGAATCCATCTATGTTACCACCAAAAAATGTCAATTTAGATACATTATAGTGTCTGTCATTTTGGACCATGGTCCACGGTATAATTGTTGGAGCTTTTTTGAATTACGTGTAACGGTCTTGGGTTTCTTCTTTTGACACGCGTCCAAATTGATTCATTTGGAAGTTACGAATTCCATTTTGCAATTAGATTTTTTAGGTACAAGAAGAAACCATCATGCGGATGATGAGATATCCCATCCTTCTCATAACACTAGTTAAATGAAATGCATTGCACAACTAAATAAATATTCAGTATTAAAAACTAATTTTATAATTATATTATCATAATAAATAAAAACCTGTTGTAAAGTGAGATGCCCGTGGTCATTAGCTCCTAACCGATGAACTGATTAACATTGCAAGTAAGGTGTAAAGAGAGAAGGGAGAATGATAGACAATAGTATAGGGGGTAATCTCCATTTCATTAGCTACCAAACAATACAACATATGTAAGTATATATACAATACAAGTATAACGGATACAATAATGGTATGCTTAATTACCGGACCGTTACGTCCGTTACATAATAATGTCCACTAAGTATATATATTTATAACACTCCCCCTTGGACATTATTTGTCCACAATCTTGACTCGTTAAAAACTTGCTAGGAAAACCCTGTGGGAAAAACCTAAACAAGAAAAGAGTACAAGGTATATGGATATGATATATTTGAATACATTCATGCCTCGTTAAAAACTTCACTAGGAAAACCACGTGGGAAAAATCTAGTTGAAGAAAAGAGTATATGATATTTGTAAACTCATATATTGTATTGGTCGCCTCATTAAAAACCTTAACTTAAGAAAACCCTGTGGGAAAAACTCAGTTAAGGGAAAAAGAGTACAACCGTGAGCCTTCAGGCATAATCGACATAATCTTCTGGATTTTGGAGTTTGTCTTCTGAAGCAATTATTTTGCAACATTTCCCATTTACATTATGATATCATATTCATGCCTCGTTAAAAACCACACTAGAAAAACTCAATGGGAGAAAACTAGTGAAGAAAAGAGTACATGATATTTATGTATTTATGTGTTGCAAATAGTGCGCAACTGTTAGTCTTTTATGACTTAATCTTCAGGATTTTATGTCCAATCTTCCGGATTGATTCGAATAAATGTACTTCCCGTCTCCCCCTGAAGATAACAATCTTCAAGTTCTACATGATAAAATGTATTTCAAAATTTGAAGAAATGGGTTGGACAAATCTTCTGGATTGCCACTGGAGTAAATATCTTGTACAATAATCTTATGGCTCTTCTAGAACTCATATAACATTTGTGCAACACAAGTGTTATTGTCCTCATTTTGATCATTTAGGGAAATTCACTGTATAACCAGTTTGGACTTGGCATTACGGGGATCAAACAAAATAGTCAGTACCCAAGTAGCCTATTAAAACTGTATCATAGTTTCTTACATAAATATCATGTCTTTGTATCTTGAAGATACCGGAGGATATGTTAATCATTATTCAAGTACTTCATTGTAGGAGGAGCACTAGATTTTGCTAACAATTTTATCGCAAATATCATGCCTATTGCGATTATGGAACTTCTGGTTCTAAAATGGTGCTCCAACGATAATGAAGTAAGGGACTTCGAGTCCAAATGGTTCCTTATCTGCTTCAAGAGATTATTAGGCAACCTTTAGTTTGATTAAAAAAAAAAACATGACACTTATGCATATAGACATGTGAAAAGCATTTTTAGATGTAGGCTGACTGGTGTATAAAAATTCTTCAAGGAAAAACTCGATCTTCAAGTCGAGATAATACTTATAGCTTTCACAAGCTTTTTATTTCAAAAATCGATCTCAGTCTTTAAACATGAACTGACATCATCAAGCTCTTTATATATTTCATTGATGTTTACACCATCAATATTGACTAAGATAATAAATAAGTCCATTATCAACTCTTTATTGAGCACATAATGGTACATATTATTCCTTCTACACGAGGATAATAACCCCATTCGCAACTCTTTAAAGAGTAAATAATGACACTTAATAATACTAAATAAATCCTCATTCAGAAATTATAAATCCATCAGGGATTTCTCATAGATATTTTGTAGGTATACATTTACCAACTTGTCATTGGAGCAAATCTTCTGGACAAATATTTTATCACTATTATGGAGTTCATGTGGATTAAGACATTTTATATCATGAAAAACTATATACGTTTTTATTTGTCCGAAGTATGATGACTTCATGTCAAAAGCATCAATATGAATATGTGTACCTTGATTTGCTATTCCTCATTTCATGTCATAACTTAACAGTCGCTATGACAAAGCGAGAAAGTAATAATGAGGTGATAATATACAAAATACATCTATAAGAACAAGTATTATCCCTTAGGCTTTAAGATGCTTAAAGCTTAAATTGATTTATAATATAGCAATCCAAGTCATGGCGTTTAACATAATGCCAATATTCAAATGACTTCTCGAAAGATGTATTTTATACCTTAAGGATATTAATGGATATTATTTAACATTAATTCCTTTTCTTTCTAGGAGAATCACCAAATCACTCTTTACAAATTACAAAAATAAGATGTGAATTTGGGAATTTTATGTCTCAAAGAAAA
The DNA here is from genome assembly GCF_001879475.1 of Ipomoea nil. Classification (NCBI taxonomy): domain Eukaryota; kingdom Viridiplantae; phylum Streptophyta; class Magnoliopsida; order Solanales; family Convolvulaceae; genus Ipomoea; species Ipomoea nil. The sequence continues at coordinate 148,282 of NW_017619458.1, forward strand.
GGTATTCAGAGATGTTTTGAAGCAAACGGACTTCTGGTCCTGAATTATCCTTTTAGGTTAAAATGGTCCTTTATCTACTTCGGGAGATTATTTGGACATAGACTAATTAGTATGTGAAATTCCTTTAAAGGAAATGTTCGATCTACAGGTCGAGATAATATTTGATTTTTCATCTCCTTTATTTTACAATAAGCCCCTTAATAAGTACCTAATGGTACATATTCATTTCTATAATTTCCTTATTTTAAGAGGAAATTAAATTACTCAATCAATTGCTTCACTATTTTAAGTTAGGTAAAGCATTTGTACTTTAACAACAAACATGTTGTGATATTTACTTTCTTTCATTTTTGAGAATTATAAATCCATCAAGGATTTTCAGATAAACATTAGTGGCTAATGACCCATAATTTCTTGGTCATGACTTTAATAAGCTGCATATCTAAATTTATTATTCTGCCAATTATGTAGCGAAACTTTTAATGATATTCATCATGGGAGAGTATACTTGATTGTGGGTTTCTGCATGAACCCTTAGGCTACAGACTCGCTTTATATCTCACCACCTTATCATTCTTGTTTTTCCTTTATACAAACACCATTTGTAACCTGCAGGGTTAATACTTCAATGGTGTATAAACGGAATATATTAGCGAGTTGAGCTATATATGCCTTTAATTACTTTCTTTATACGTTAATCAATCTAGGCGCTTCTGTCACCTAGTTCTAGATCCAGATTGTCATATAATATGAGCAATTTGAATGCAACTGTGTTGTCGACAACTTATAATATTTTCAAGAATTTATCCCATATATATAAAAGTAATTTTCAAAGTTAACCAGATTATAGTCATTTCCAAGGATATTTATATCTGGTTGTTCCGCAACCCAGTATTATGATTATTTGGTGCACCTACAAATTTACTAGGTTTTCTCGCCGTCTGGACGATCGTCATAAATATATAACTTTTTAAGATTTTTCAAGAGCTCTAAGATTTTCAAGAGTGGCAAAAAAACTTTACTAGATCTAGTTGTTTGTGGATTCTTTATTTTTCTATCCAAATGAATCTCCCGCACTTCTGGCATCAAGGAGTATTGATAGATATCTATGGTCCAATTTTGGGGAATATGTATGGGACCTAGTCACTCTTTTTATGAAATAGATTATTTGGCAGATATGTTTGATTTCTTTCTGAACTTCCAGTTCAGTCTAATTGGTAGGTGGATTTAATTTTTGAAGATCATTTCATGAAATTTCTCGGCATTCCATTTCAATTTTGATCATATCTCCCCCCTAATGCCGTGAACCGATCTTCATGCAGTCAGCGTATCCATCGCGTCTCTCTCAGGGGCTTTAAATATTGGAGATAATAGATGGAGGTTTAGATGGATACGCTATGGTGGTTATGTAATAGATTGGACTGCATTCATAAGAATAGAAACGCAGATTTGGAAAATGTTTGTTTGAAAACCACGTATTAGGTGTAAGAGGGAATAAGGATATGCAGTGTGCCGAAATTTTTAGCATAAATATTGCATTTCCCCACCAAGTATCCGGCACATTGAAATTTTGAAAAATAATGGTTTAGTAATAAGTCATAACTTTATTAATTAGCTAAACCATTTGGGTATGAGCATAAGGTACTTGATACTCCGCCTTAATGCTTAATGTCATATAATAATCGTCGAAAAATGGACGAAGTTCATAGGATAATCCGAAAATTAGGCATTATTATCCATAAGATGCTAGATCATATCCGTCTTTTTAGATTATGAAGAATGAGTAACATATGTCTACTCATCAGATGAATGATATTTGATCAAAGTATGATATTTGATCGGATGAAGGCATTTCAATTTATAAAAAAAATTGAAGGAGTAAAAGTGAAGCTCTACCCGAACCCACAAAGGAAACCTTATCAATAATTGCAGGAAGAAGTTAGATATTTGTATAAAGATCTTCCAAAATAAAACATCACTGAAAATATGTTGAATGAAAAAGTAGGTCATCAATATGACCAACAAGAGCATTTGCTTCAGGCAAGGCAACTTGGTTGGATTCAACATTGTGATGTTCATGTAGGTTTCAACAAAATGCTTCGGGGTGTGACACGCACGTGATCAGTGTCTTTTTCACCAACAATTGAAGCATATTTGTTGCTGGGCCAGATTTATGATCATATGAATGTGGTTTTCGAGATGGATCACTTCGTTGTTTATTCTGATTTCGAGAGTTATTGTTGCCACCTTTGCCTTGATTCATAGCGCAACCTCTTCCTCAGCACCTCTTGGCGTTGCATGACTGAGCAACATTGTGTGCTTCGGGCACTAGTGCAGAGTTAAATTGGGTAATAGCCCCAAATTATAATCCGTCACTGACTTTAAAATCTTGAAAACTCAAGTTAAGGCTGTAATATTGTGTCTGAGGAAGGGCTAGGGATATTTGCTAGTTAAAACTATCCTCCATGGATTTCAATAAGGCATAGCGGTCCTTTTTCAGAAAGGTATTCATTTTTCAGATGGTGGCTAGGGAAAAAAAAAAAAAATTAGGGCTTTTAGCTTTCAAGGCCTCATCGCTCGTGGACTTCTGAGTAATTGCTCCCATTGAAAACAAGCTCGGTGGATTCACACTTGGTGATAGCAGCCAAGATCGAGATTTTTCAAAAAATCTATATATACTAAGGCTAGCTAAAAACGAAGGTCCACCTCTAAAGAATAATTCGCATAATAATAAAACTATATATTATGCTAATAAGATAGAATCAGGGTTGTAAAAATCCCGCCTAGGCACCGAGTAATCGCCTAGGCGCCCCTAAACCGTGGCGATTTTCTCCCTAGGCTCCCGCCTAGCGCCTAATTCAGCCGCCTAGCGCCTATCGATTACACCGAGTTAACTCGTCAATTTCTGTCGAGTTAGCCGAGTTAACCCGGCCGACTCGGCCTTGCTCTCTATATATATATATATATATATATATATATATACATACATGTGTATGTATATATATATATATATATATATATATATATATATATATATATATATATATATATATATATATATATATATATATATATATATATATATATATATATATATATATATATATATATATATATGCACCTACACACGTGCACTGTTTTTCTTTTTTTTTTTCAGTTAGCCGCCTAGGCGACTGCCTAGGCCGCTTAGGCCGTCTAGGCGCTAGGCGCTACTCTACCGCCCGACTAGAGCCTATTGTAACCATGGATAGAATATGCATATGAATTCATCATATTATCCAAAATAAATTGCACAAAATAGCAATTTAATATATAAACATATTCAACAATAAATTGAATGGCAATTTGAACGCAATATAGTTCTCAATGCTTTTAAAGAAACAAATTGCTGGCCCAAAACAATTTAAACATATAAATCAGAATAAATCAAGCCCAAATAAAACATGTATATGATTTTAGTCCATTGTAATAAAGATGGTCCAACAAAATAGGCCTAACATTTTTTTTTTAAATTTTTATAGTGGACCAGGTCTGGCAGAATTGGGCCAGACCCGACCCAACACAATTCCATCTCAAAAAGCCTCATCAGTCAACTCCATCAAAACCTAGCTGCTACACCCGTCGCCGGAGCTTCGCAGCCAGATAAGGGCAAAGACAGAGAGAATAGCGCCACCGTCCCCAGAACACAGATCGGAGCAGATCGGGGACAGAAAACGTGGGCGGGATCCACCGTCTCCACAGCCTCCCTGAGCCGCAAGATCGTGAACGGTAGCGACAACCGCGCGGAGGAGCGTCGTCGCTTCTTGTCCTCCGCCAAAGCGCCGCCGCCTGCCTTCTCCAACCGAGCTCGACCACCCGGGACGCAGATCGAAGGCGGATAACATGTTGTAAAGTGAGATGCCCGTGGCCATTAACTCCTAACCGATGAACTGATTAACATTGCAAGTAAGGTGTAAAGAGAGAAGGGAGAATGATAGACAATAGTATAGGGGGTAATCTCCATTTCATTAGCTACCAAACAATACAACATATGTAAGTATATATACAATACAAGTATAACGGATACAATAATGGTATGCTTAATTACCGGACCGTTACGTCCGTTACATAATAATGTCCACTAAGTATATATATTTACAATAATTTCACATACAATTCCTAATTAGATTGTTAATTTGTTTAAAATTTTATATCTATTTATCATACTAGTATTTGTCCCGTGCGATGCACGGGAAATATGTTATAAAAATATACCCTATATGAGGTTTATTTATATATAAAATTTTTGTTATTTAATAATTATTACCCGCGCGATGCATGGGGAAAAAATTATGTTATTATAAATATAAATAAAAAAATAGAAAAAATAAAAATATTTTAAATTATTTATTATAATAATATTTTTGAGCTTCCATTGGTCAAGTATTTATTATTTTTATAGAATACAAAATTACAATTAAAATTTTGTATGGTTAATATAATCTCTAATTATGTACATATTCAAATAAACTTATAGAGAGAATTTACATAATTACATTGATTTATTCTTAATTGTATTTCATCTATATTATAATTTTCACAATACGAATAATAACTAAGATAATTACATTTAGAAAGTAAATTTCAAATTTTGTATGAGTAAATTTAAACTCTAATTGAACACATTCTTTTATATGATTATATAATATATTCTTTATGCACATGTCATTCCATAAACCCAAATGTCATTCTATAAGTCCAAGACCACTTTTTGTGGAGATCATTCAAATATATTTTGTTTTTCTTTTAAAAGTCCTAAGTTTAGAAATCCAGAAAAAACATTAAAGACCCATACGATATATACATTTATATATATTTAAATTTTTATTTATGGCTCAAATGATTATTTTGTTATTCTGAAATCCAATAATTGATCCACGGCCCGCAGCATTTGCTTTCTTCATCCCTTCTTGCTTCTGCCATTTCTTTGAAGCATTTGAGAGGGAGAAAAATTATATGTAGAGACTTGCATTAATTGCACTGTTTCAGATATCGAATAGGCTTTCATCGAAAATTTAATTAATATTGTAATCCCAAGAAGTACCATAAATAACAAAAGCATATCAAATAAACTTTCATTGTAAAGTCAGAGATTTAATTGGTATTGCATCGTTTCATATTTTCTATTTATCGGAAATTGGAATCCTTAATCCTAATATCATAACATTTAATAACTCCATTAATTCAATAAAGGTAATCCTTTGTTATGGGCGAGAAAAAAATAGCTATTTTATTTTTCAAATGTTGTGCTTTTTTTATTTTTTATTTTTTTTTAATTTTTTTTATAGTAAAAGATGTTGTGGCTATTTTATATTTATAGCTAGTAATAATAATACTGTTGGTAATTAATTGTAACATTAATCTTAACTATATGGTTTGGGAAGTAACATTAATTACTTCCCAAACCATATAGCTTTATTATAGTTTAGATTTTATTCTAACAAAGTATTCGTATAATATTTTAAATAATTGAAATCATCATCAATTATATTCAACATTCAACAATTTACACTATCAAATATATCTACTATTTACTATATATATATATATATATATATATATATATATATATATATATATATATATATATATATATATATATATATATATATACACTAATAAGAGCGAAAGAGGAGTTAGGCCTATAATAGGTAGAAAAAATGACGGTCAAATTTTTTAATCAAATGAATGGCTCAGATTTATCATATATTAATTTTTCCATGAGATTTTCTAATTTATCCTTAATTATATGATTATCCGTTAACTTTTCCGTTAAATATTATCTTTTTCGTTAATTTTTGTTAATTCACCGTTAACTTACTCATTGATTTCAATAAGAAAGCTCTTAGGTTCGAACCACATCCCAATCAAAGTTGGCATAATTAATATTCTATTTTACTTATATTAAATTATAATAATTTAGTAGCTACAACAAAAAATAATACATATACATTTCTTTAATTTAGAATTATGTGTCTACAATGCCTTTATTAAAAAAAAATATTCATTATCAATAAATTAAATAAGAGAAATAATTTCATTAGTTATATTGTCTTTATTTTTCTCCAATATAACAATTCTTTATATTCAAATTCATCAATTGATTATATTTGCTAAATTTGTCCCTACAATGTCTTTATTTAAAAAAAAAAATTCATTATCAATAAATTAATTAAGAGAAATAATTTCATTACTTATATTGTCTTTATTTTTCTCCAATGTAAAAATTCTTTAAATTCAAATTCATCAATTGATTATATTCACTACATTGTCTATTATCTTTTTTGTGCACTATAATACAAAATAATGTTATATATTTATTTACCAAGTATTTTATTAATACCATGAAAAAAATTAAAAAATATATAATTAATAAAGTCAATCATATTAACTACATGAGGATTTGTTGGCAAAGAGAGTATTCAAATCGAACAACAAATTGAAGCGGGAAACTACCTCGTAATGTCCTTGTTTGACAATCAACAGCTAGTGGTTAGCGTTAGCAAATTATATTAGCGGATTTGACCAGCGAATTATATCAACGGTGGATAAAAAAATATTTAAAAAATTAGCTGTTTAGTTTAACATGTAAATGACCTAAGGGTATATAATAATAATAATAATAATAATAATAATAATAATAATAATAATAATAATAATAATAATAATAATAATAATAATAATAATAATAATAATAATAATAATAATAATAATTGTTTTTTTTTAAAAAAATAAAAATATAAAAAAAATAATTTAATAAAAGAAATAAAATTAAAAAAAAAAACATATGGGAGCCGAACCTTCGGCTCCCCTTAGTTTTGCTATTTTTCCCACATCGGTGGGAAATGTGGCATGAGAGCCTTGAGGCTCCTATAAAAGGAGCCTTAAGGCTCCAATTTAAAAATTAAGCTTGCCCATCCGTTGATGGGCAAGCAGTGAGCCAGCGAAACTAACTCTTGTTATTCGATGAGTAGGAATGGTTTTACAGTAATTTTTTTTTTTAATATATAGAGGTGTTTTGGAGAAATCATTTTCAAAAATGCTAAGTGAAAATATTGTAAATTGCAATGTTTGTATTTTCAGTAGTTTGGAACAAATTGTTGTTTCAAATTGTTGAATAACCAAACACTTTCTTTAGCATTTTGATATTTGGGTTACATCATATTTACCAATCGTACGTCTAATATCTTTGGGTTACATTATAATTAAAAATTTTAAAATTTTACTACATCTAAATTCCTTAAATTTGTACATTTATTAAATATATTAGAACCCTTTGCAACAAAAAATACTTGGTTACTATTTTAAAATTTTTTTAGTAACAATTATAATGAATCTCCTATATTACATTATATTCATATACTATGAGTTACATATTTAAATAAACAAATCCGACATTAAATTATTTATGTATGAATTTCTCATATATAATCTTGCATTGATATACTTTTAAATATTTATTTAATTATAAACATTAGACATTAACTCATTTACGCAATGCGCATGTAAAACTAGTAATTATATATAATTGAAAATAAATTACTTCGTTTTGTTGAATTCATAAAATAAAAGAAAATGAAATATTAAATTTTCTTTTAATTATCGCAAAATTTGAGTTAAAATGTTTATATATACCATCACTATAAAAAAAAAACTTATGAAGTTAATATATACAAATAGGAAATAAATTTCAACAGAATTGAATAAGAGGTCAACGCAAGATAATCCATGAGAGAAGCGATTGGCTTTCAACCTCAACCAAAGTAGGTGGACTTGACTTCACTGGGGAATGAATCCAGAGTCTCTGGTTTCGTTGGCCCAGGTCAAAGTACTTGGTAGGTTCTTGTACTGTAACATTTTGTTCAATTTAGTCCCTGTACCTTAATTTTGTTCAATTTAATCTCTGTACTTTAAGATTTAAAACAATTAAGGACAATACTTAGGCATAAAACAATATTTTTTTCAAACCAAAAAAGAGTAAAGTTTCAAACCTATGACCTCTAAGTTAAAGAATGAAAGCTCTACCACTAAGCTACATATTAACCTTGTTACATATTAGTTAAAATTTTTAATAATAGTAAAATATGTAATAGTTAAAATTTGTAATAATAATAATAAAATCATGACCTTTTAAACAATTTATGGGCTAAAAATGACTGTTTAACATAACATCTTAAATAGTAAGACAAATATTCATTCATCACATAACATCTTAAATAACATCACAATGTACTAATTTTATACAAGCCACCAAATTTTTGATTGTCTAAAAACACATGTACCCAAACCATATTAAGCACTAATACACAATAATAAAAATAATTCATGAATCCAATGAGTAATTGATGCTTTCTTGGGTTGGAAACGGTGTAGAATCTCTTGCACGAATTAAAGATTGTAGTTTGTCCTTAGCTTTTTCACGCTGTATTTCCTATATCACAAGCAAAGAAAATGTTAAGTTATAAAAACTTATGAACACATTTACTTTGGTTGGAAAATTAAAATTGTCACTCACCTGTAGTTTACCAAGTGAAATATATCGTTCAGTATTAGATGTTGCAACTACGTATTTATTAGATTTTCTTGGCTAGTTTTATGAAAAAGAAAATTAGTTCTATGTGCTAAATAAAAAGTGAATTAGTACTGTAATATATATATATATATATATATATATATATATATATATATATATATATATATATAAAAGACAAAACTTGTTTGCTTACATTAACAATTGAAATTTTTTTTGAATGTCTGCTTGTTGCATTTTGTGTATGATGAGATGAACCAGCTTGAATAAAGTGCAATGAACCAGCTTGAGTAAGGTGCAATGAACCAGCTTGCATATTTGCATTTTGTGAAGGTTCATATGAACTAGTTTGGCATGGAACTGGAGTAGGGTGAGATGGCTCAGGCCTTGTCTGTCTACTCGCATCATTCTTCATTTTTTTTTTTTTTGTTTTCTAAACACATAATAATACGAGTTATATTAGTAAAAAAAAACAAACAAAAAAAATACAAAATCAAACAAACAAACAAAGAATAAATGAAGAAATGTAACAGTAGTACCTGAATATTAGGCCTTTGATAGTAAGGATCTACCACTTTTGGACATCTTAGCCTATTATGTCCTTCTTGTCGGCATATGCTACACTTCATTTTTCTTCCGATCCTAGACATTTTAACCTTTTTACGACCTTCTAATTCTTCCCTTCTTCTTTCCTTTTTTATTCTTTAGTACTTCAAAATAAGAACTATTATTAAATAATTATAACTAATATTAACTAAATATTGTGTGTGGCTTAGTGGTGTAAAACTCATCTTCTAATAAAGCAAAGGTTCTAGGTTCGAGTCTTTACAACTTTTTGGTCCAAATTATATTATTTTATGCCACATCACACAATTTGACATGGCAAATTCAACGCCGCGTGGACAAACTTAACGGAAAAAGTTAAAGGTGTTAAATATTGTCCTTAATTGTTCTAAATCTTAAAGTACAGGGATTAAATTGAAAAAAATTAAGGTACAGGGACTAAATTGAACAAAATGCTACAGTACAAGGACCTAGCAGGTACTTTGTCCGTTGGCCCATGAAGTCCTAACTCGTTGGAAAAGACACCGATGCAAGATACTCTCACAATCTGGTTCCGTTGGCCCATGAAGTCCTAACTCGTTGGAAAAGAGGTCGATGCAAGATACTCTCACAATCCATGGGAAAAGCGATCGGCAAATGGTTTTTGACCTCAACCCAAGTGGTTGGGTTAAGGAAAGTATAGGCTAGAGTTAATGCTGAACCATTAATTAGTTAAATAGTAAAAAGCGGTTTAAATAGTAAATCGACTTCACTAGGGATCAAACCTAGAATCTCGGGTTTCGTAGACCAGCGCTTTATCAATTTGGCCATGAAGTCCTTAGCCGTTATGTAGTTTTAATTGCAATTAATTATAACATTGGAAATGATTTGTATTAACTCGTTGAAAAAGAGGTCGGGCGTGGTTTTCAACCTCAACCCAAGTGGTTAGGTTCACTACTTAAGGAAAGTATAAGCTAGAGTTAATGCTGAACTATTAATTAGTTAAATAATAAATCGACTTCACTGGGGTTCAAACCCAGAATCTCTGGTTTCGTAGACCAGCGCCTTATCCATTGGGCCACGAAGTCCTTAGCCATTATGTAGTTTTAATTACAATTAATTATAACATTGGAAATGATTTGTATTAACTCGTTGAAAAAGAGGTCGACGCAGGACACTCTTACAATTCATGAGAGAAGCAATCGACAAATGGTTTTCAACCTTAACTGAAGTGGTTGGGTTCACTGGGGATCGAACCCAGAATCTCTGGTTTCGTAAACCAGCACCTTATCCATTGGGCCATTAAATCCTTAGTCGTTATGTAGTTTGATTTGTATTAACAAATAACCCAAGTCGTTAGGTTCACTATCTTAGTTAAGGAAAGTATAGGCTAGAGTTAATGCTGAACCACCTTATCCATTGGGCCATGTAGTTTGATTTGTATTAACAAATAACCCAAGTGGTTAGATTCACTATCTTAGTTAAGGAAAGTATAGGCTAGAGTTAATGCTGAACCATTAATTAGTTAAATAATAAATCGACTTCACTGGGGATCGAACCCAGAATCTCTGGTTTCATAGACCAGCGCCTTATCCATTGGGCCATAAAGTCCTTAGTTGTTATGTAGTTTTAATTGCAATTAATTATAACATTGGAAATGATTTGTTTTAACTCGTTGAAAAAGAGGTTTGATTTTCAACCTCAACCCAAGTGGTTAGGTTCACTACTCGAAAGTATAGGCTGCATCTTTGGAGTTTGAAAAAGAGGTCGGTGCATGACACTCTTACAATCCATGGGAGAAGCAATCGGCGAATGGTTTTCGACCTTAACCCAAGTGGTTGGGTTCACTATCTCCCGGCGAATGGTTTTCGACCTCAACCCAAATAATAAATCGATTTCACTGGGGATTGAACCCAGAATCTCTAGTTTCATAGACCAAGGCCTTATCCATTAGGCCATGAAGTCCTTAGCCATTATGTAGTTTTAATTGCAATTAATTATAACATTTGAATGATTTGTATTAACTCTATTTTCAACCTCAACCCAAGTGGTTAGGTTCACTATCTTAGTTAAGGAAAGTATAGGCTAGAGTTAATGCTGAACCATTAATTAGTTAAATAGTAAATCGACTTCACTGGGATCGAACCCAGAATCTCTCTGATTTCGTAGACCAGCGCCTTATCCATTGGGCCTTATAACATTGGGGTTAAAGTACATGTTAAGTCCCTGTATTATAGTATTTTGTTCATTTTAGTCCCTGTACCTTAATTTTGTTCAATCCAATCCTTGTACTTTAAAATTTAGAACAATTAAGAACAAAACTTAACACCGTTTATTTTTTTCGTTAAGTTTGTCCACATGGCGTTCGATTTGCCATGTCAGATTTTGTCCAAAAATAATATTGTTTTATGTCACACCACAAAAGTTGACATGGCAAATCGAACGCCACGTGAGCAAACTTAACGGAAAAAATAAACGGTGTTAAGTTTTGTCCTTAATTGTTCTAAATTTTAAAGTACAGGGATTGAATTGAACAAAATTAACATACAAGGACTAAAATAAACAAAACGCTACAGTACAAGGACCTATCAGGTACTTTGACCTAACATTGGAAATGATTTATCCATTGGGCCTTATAACATTGGAAATGATTTGTATTAACTTGTTGAAAAAGAGGTTGGGTTCACTATAGATAGTTAATGAAAGTGTAGGCTAGAGGTTGGGTTCACTATAGATAGTTAATGAAAGTGTAGGCTAGAGTTAATGCTGAACCATTAATTAATTAGTTAAATAGTAAATCAACTTCACCGGGGATCGAACCCAAAATCTCTAGTTCTGTAAACCAACGCCATATCCATTGGGCCATGAAGCCATTAGTTATTATGTAGTTTTAATTGCAATTAATTATTACATTGGAAATGATTTGTATTAAATCATTGAAATGATCGATCTCTAGACACGTACTCTTACAATTCACGGAAGAAGCGATCGGCGAATGGTTACTTTAATTTGTGAACAACTAGAAAGTTAGATGATGTCCTCTCAAAAAAAAAAAAAATAAATAAAAAAAGAAGAAAGTTAAATGATGTGTTAGATAAGGGCAGTTCACGGGGATCGAACCTGTTGGTTTTATGACTTTTGGACAGTCAACGGCAGGCCAACACTACCGTTATAATAATGAGAATATAGGAGAAATATATGGCGAAAATATAGGAATGTTGTATTGATGAGTATTGCTCGTGAATTGCTGAGAGTTGTCCCCTCTCCTCTATGTGAGGGGTCTATTTATACGTATTTTGGGCCTAGAGCCCTACCAAGAATAAGAATTCTAGACTGTCTCATATTGGGAGTCTTAGTTACACAATAAGACCTAATTCTATTATACTTGAAATAACGGGTCCAATTCTAATTATATTGGGAATAAAAGACCCAATCCTTGACATACTCTTGAGTTGCTTCGGATCGTGTATCTTTATTGGGTTTTCTTGATCCGGTCGCTTTCTTGGGCCGGTCAACATGGCCCAGGTCTAGTATGCTATCCATCATCCAGTCCCCCACTTTCTTGAGATTTCGCGAAGTCAGTGTCTCAGAAAAGTATCTTGAACTATTCTCTAGTCTAATAATAATAATAATAATAATAATAATAATAACAATAATAATAATAATAACAATAATAATAATAATAATAATAATAATAATAATAATAATAATAACAATAACAATAACAATAACAATAACAATAACAATAATAATAATAATAATAATAATAATAATAATAGTGATATGACGGCAATAACACCTAACATGAATAGAAAAATGGTGGATTTCTTTAGTTATGATTATTATTATTTATTTGTCTATTTAATGCATATATACATATGTTTTATGTAGATAAGCGCACAACATATGCAAAGTAATAAGTGGGCCCTGCGTATATACTTTATACATTCATAAACCCCTCTTGTAAGGGCAATTTATATCCTACACCACGGCGCGCGTTGCACTGTACGCCCAGATGCAAAACGACGTCGTTTTATTATTTTTTTTTGAAATTTTCCACTCCAGTGAATGGCAGTAGTTTTTTCTTTAAAAAAAAAACTCGCTGTTCAAGAATGTACATAATGTTATACTAGAATACACATAATTGTATACATGAATGTACATAATTATATAACAAAATATACATACTCTTTTTAAAAGAGAATACACATAATCTAACATAATACATAATAAACATAAACTTTTAACATAATACACATCAACTATTAACATAATACACACAAATTTTCTGATTTGGATGTACATAATTGTATAAAAAGAATGTACATAATTGTATAAAAAATGTACATAACTGTATGAACCAATACACATAACTGTATGAACAAATACACATAACTGTGTGAACAAATACACATAATCCCCAGCAACTTCCTACCGCGCCTCCTAAAACGACCCCAAAACGACGTCGTTTTGGGAGGCGCGTGGCGCACAGTGCTATGTGCGCCGTGGTGTAGGGTATAACGATTGTCTTGTAAGACAGTTTATACCAATGGATTATGAAAGCTAATACGCATGTGCATATATCCACGTCAGTTCTCAGTAGCTGCGCAAAGGAAAACGTGGCTCTGTGCATCTGATTTTATGAGGCGAGTAAATACAGGCAAGAGGAATCTCAACCATTGCACTATTTTAAGTGATCAGAATATGCGGCTAAAGGGGGTTTACTCTTTATCCGAAGGGTGAGCCCATGTGTTGTACGTTGGCTCATACACTTATTATAAGCTTTCTGTAAATAAGGAAAACTAGAGCTAAGCACAAGGAAGTCAAGCCCTATGCAAATTCCTTTTCTTCCTAACTATGTCCTGCCCTGTCAGGTGTTGGAACTCACAGAACCTCAATATTAAGGAATAAATGGCTAAGTACTCCCTTCAGTGAAGCATGCCCTCTTTCTTCTTCTTCCAAGTTTGGCTGTCAAGACAAAACCATTTTCAAATATCACATCCCTTCTCTGCTCCCGCTCTCCTAAGGTGCGTAGAGTGTGGCTGTGGTGCTCTGCATTTGTTTTCTCAAATCTTAACAAATTTACCTTCTCAAGTCATTCCACACCCCTTCTTTGCATCTCTCAACCATCCCTCCTCCCCCCCCCCCCCCCCCCCCCCCCTTTTTTTTTCTTTTTACGGTGAAGCGTGGCCTTAGCGGTGATTACGGAGAGTTCCGGTGCGCCTCATCTTCTTCATCCTCGAGAACCTTTTTTTTTTTTTTTTAATTTTTTTTTATCATCCGCCTTGCTAATTATTTCTCTATTTTTCAGCTAGCCCTGGCGCGGGATCGGATTCAGAGGCGGATACTCTTCCTATTCCATTGACTCGCCGACTGGATAGTGGATACAGTGATGGCCACCCGTGGGGAACTTCTTTGTGCACAGTTTCGTTGCTAGACTCGGTCACAGACCTTTCAGCCTCCAGTTCCCCCGTACCCCTCAGCAGCAAATTCTCAAGATAAGGGTAAAAGACCCGAGGGGGGGTCTTCAGGTTTATTCCCTCCTTCCTCAGTTAATGATGTTGGCGCGGGGCTCAGTTTAGGTTCCTCCGAGGCCGCGGTGGCCCCGTCAGATGGGGGCCAGGTTCGTCGACGGGTTTTGCGGAAGAGGGCTCGAGAGGAGTCCGACCAGGGTGGGCAGGCGCCACCGGAGTCGGAGTCGCAACCTTTGACCCTGACTGTGGATGGTTGGGAGGATTCCACCATGAGTGGCAAGCGGCATAACTTTAATCCCGTAGAGTGGGGAAATTGTGTTATCTTCCCTCTCGATCGGCAGGCTCTAAAATCTCTTGGAATTGACGATCTTCATAAGCGGTTGATTGCTCAGCTTTATCGGGTGCGTTCATAATTGTCATAGCCTTCCTTTGGTTGCTAAGCTTTCTTTTATTATGCTCTTCTTTTTAACTTTCTGGGTATTTTTCTTGTGACTAGGCTGCTTCGGTTGGCATGGAAACCTTCGAGCGTTATCGAGCGTGTTCTTCGGAGGCAGGGGATCTCCGTGCCCAAGTAGATGAGTTGTCTGCCCAGTTGACTGATCTTTCTTCCCGTTACCAGGGTCAGGTGCGCGAGGTGGAACTTGGCTTGGCGGCCAGAGCTGCGGCTCGGGCGCAGCGGGCTTCCGAGGAGGGTCGTCGAAGGGCGGAGGAGTTGCTTCGTTCTGCCGTAGAGGATTATCGTGGTTCGGAGCTTTTTAGGCAGGATGCATTGGAGGCGATTCGTCAGACTCTTGAGGATTTGGCGATAATCAGCAAGGAGTGGCTGTCTACTCCTGCAGGTGTTCAGTATGCTAGTGTCATGACGTCGAAGGACTATTATGAGGGGATGCGGCATATGCAGGAGGATATCTATGGTGTTATGAAGTCCGCTAATCCCCATTTTAAGCCGATAGACTTGGGTTTCCCACCTCCTTACCATCCCTGGGTTGATCGTCATTTGAACGGGGAGCCTTCTGCGCCGATGGGTGTTGCCCCTGTTGTGCCTCCTCCTGGATTCGAGCCATTGCCGAGTGCGGGCGGAGGAGGAGAGAACCCTTTGGATCCTGATTTCCTTACTTCATCTGTCGACTTTCAGGAACTCGTTGGCGTTTCCTTTGGGGAGTTGGACCCAGGCGAAGCTGAGCAGGGGGATGCCTCAGGTTATGCTTCCGCTCCTTAGGGTACATGTGGCCTGCTTCTGGTGGTTGTGGCGACTTCGACATTCTTGCTTTGTTACTTTTGCTCATACGCCGGGTAGTTGATGATTTCGTCCTTTTATTTTGTTATTTTTGTCTGTACACCGGATGGTTGGTGCCTTAGTCGCTCTATTTTGTCTGTACACCAGATAGTTGGTGTCTTGGTCGCTCTATTTTGTTTATTTTGCCTGTACACCGGATAGTTGGTGCCTTGGTCGCTCTATTTTGTCTGTACACCGGATAGTTGGTGTCTTGGTCACTCTATTTTGTTTATTTTGCCTGTACACCGGATAGTTGGTGCCTTGGTCGCTCTATTTTGTTTATTTTGCATGTACACCGGATAGTTGGTACCTTGGTCGCTCTGTTCTGTATATGCTGATTTTAGTTTTAACTCAACAACTTTTTGGCCACCCTGCTCAACTTTCGAGAGCATCTTCCGTTCTTTGTCAGTATGTTGTTCCACCAAAGGCTTATTAAGAACGTCTCCCGTTCTCTGACAGTATGCCCCTCCACCAGTGGCTATTGAGAACGTCTCCCGTTCTCTGCTAGTATGCCCATCCACCAGTGGCTATTGAGAACGTCTACCATTCTCTGCCAGTATGCCCATCCATCAAAAAAAACTTTTGAGAACGTCTCCCGTTCTCTGTTATTATGCCATTCCACTAATGGCTTTGGAGAACGTCTCCCGTTCTCTGTTATTATGCCATTCCACCAATGGCTTTTAAGAACGTCTCCCGTTCTCTGTCAGTATACCGTTCCACCAATGGCTATTGAGAACGTCTCCCGTTCTCTGTCAGTATGCCCATCCACCAGTGGCTATTGAGAACGTCTCTCGTTCTCTGCTAGTATGCCCATCCTCTAGTGGCTATTGAGAACGTCTCCCGTTCTTTGCCAGTATGCCCATTCTCCAGTGGCTATTGAGAACGTCTCCCGTTCTCTGCCAGTATGCCCATTCTCCAGTGGCTATTGAGAACGTGTCCCGTTCTCTGCCAGTATGCCCATCCATAAAAAACTTTTGAGAACGTCTCCCGTTCTCTGTCAGTATGTACTCTATTTGAATGCTTTCTACTGGCGTTGTTTAATACTCTAGTGACTTCTAGACTCAGTCCTATGTCCTATGACGCCCAGATTATTCTCCTAGAGCCTCTAGATACTACACTAAACCCTTCACCCTTAACTCCCCATTATTAGATTCTCCACCACCTGATATTGTAGGGCTCTTTATCCTAGTAGCCCCATTCATTTTGTTTCACTGTGATCTGATTATTGCTTCATGCGTGACCTTGTTGTATATTTGTCCACCAAGCGTTGGGTGGACCGCTGATTTGTCGTAAGATGAATTGGCTATTGATTTGTCGAAATGACCAGTTGGGGTGACTAGTCGGAGTGATCGACCGTAAGAACTCTAGGGAGGTTCAGGTTGGTTTGAATAGGGTGTGAGTTTGTTAGCCCCTTGCGGGGCTAGCTATGACCTAGCGTCTTTGAGATGTCGTAATGTGTTCTATTTTCGCGAATCATGAGGTGTGTAATCCAAAATAAAGACATTTTATTGCGAAACTAGTAAAGGTAAGTAGTACATAAAGAGATTTGTTATGAAACTGTCATGTGGGCTACTGGTAAAACCTCTTGAGGCGATTGGAATTCCAAATACGCTCGATCAGCTTGCCCTCCATAGTTTCCAACTTGTAGGTGCCTGGTCTGATGATTGCCGAGACTTTGTAAGGGCCCTCCCAGTTCTTGGCTATTTTCTCGCCTTGATTTGGTAGGGCGGCTTGTCTATCTCTGAGCACTAGGTCCCCTATGTCGAAGTACCTAGGCTTTACGCGCGCATCGTGGTATCTTTTCACAGCTCGTTGATATTCTGTCATTCGGTGTTGAGTTGCGTCTCTTCGTTGTTCGAGGAAATTCTTTTCTAGTTGCAGCATTTGCTCATTGGCCTGATCCTCATATTGTTGCACCCTACTCGTGGGGCATAGGACCTCGATAGGGACTTTGGCTTCGAACCCATACGTGAGGCTAAATGGGGTTTCCCCGGTTGCCCGTCGCGGTGTGGTTCAATGAGCCCACAGGATGTGGTCGAGTTGGTCGACCCATGCACCGCCTTTTTCTTCTATTCGTTTCTTTAGTCCATCCATGATTGTTCTGTTCGCATTCTCTACTTGCCCGTTTGCCTGGGGGTAAGCCACCGATACCTTGGTGTGCTTGATAGAATAATTTTCACAGAATTCTGCAAAGTTCTTGCAATTGAATTGTCGGCCAATATCAGTGATGTGATGCTCAGGCAGGCCAAAACGGCAGATCACTTTCCTCCACAGGAATTTGCGACACTGGTATTCGGTGATGGTTACCAATGGTTCGGCTTCGATCTACTTAGTAAAGTAGTCAATGGCGACTATGCAGAACTTGTGGCGCCCTGGCGCCTGGGGTAGCGGTCCCAGGAGGTCTACACCCCACTTAGCAAAGGGTATGGCTGTGGTGACCGGCATGTAGAAGGTGGCCGGTCGGTTTTGCTTTTCTGCAAACTTTTGACAAGTATGGCAACTTTGGATCCTTTGGATGCAATCTTGTGTCATGCTGAGCCAGTAGTATCCTTGGACCAGTAATTTTCTGGCCAGGGTGTTCGCTCCCTGGTGAGCTGCACATATCCCGCTGTGGGCTTCCTCAATTATTTGCTTGGCTTCGCTTGGCGGGAGGCATTTTAGTAGGGGTCTTCCGAAGGATCTTTTGTACAGTTGGTTGTCTACCAGCTGGTAGGCTGGGGCCCTTCGCTTGACTTTTGCGGCCTGTACAGGATCAGAGGAAAGTTCTGCTGATGTGATGTATCTGGTTAGGTCTCCTATCCAGCTATCCGGGGATCGGATGCCTGCTGGGGCTAGCATTGCGATCAGGAGGGATTCTGTACTGGGCGCGTGGATGAACTCTCTCTTCCATATGTGTGCTAAGTGTCCTGGGGTACCTCCCAGGGAGATCTTCGAGAGTAGGTCAGCTTTCATGTTTTCTGTGCGGGGCACATGCTGTATTTCGTAAGCGTCCAACTTTCCTAGCAATCCTTCAGTAACATCCTTGTACATCCTCAAGTTCTCCCCTCTGGTCTCGAAGGTGCCTTTGATTTGTCCTACAACAAGTCGTGAGTCTGTTCGAATGCGAAGGTTATGAGCTCCAAGGGCGGTCGCAAGCCGTATGCCTCCGATCACCGCTTCATATTCTGCCTCATTGTTTGATGCTTTGAACTGGTAGTCTAGGGCGTAGTATACTTTGAACCCTTCTGGTGAGGTTAACATGATTCCCCCTCCACAGTGTTTGGTGCTGGCTGCTCCATCTGCACTCATTTCCCACCATGTATTCTGGCTGAAATCACTTGCTCTCCCTCTTTGGTCTCTTGCTGTACATTCCACGATGAAATCTGCCAGGGCCTGTGCCTTGATGGAGGGTCGGGGCTTGTACTCAATCCCATATTGGGTCAACTCCATAGCCCATTTCACCATTCGACCGGAGGAAGTTGGGCTCCTCAGGATGCCGGCGAGTGGTTGGTCTGTTAGCACCTCTACGGGGTGGGCTTGGAAGTATGGGAATAACTTCCGTACTGTGGTGATCAGAGAGTAGACCATCTTTTCTAGGGGTGTATATCGGCTTTCTGCCCCTCTTAGTAATTTGCTGATATAATATATTGGATGTTGCAGCTTCTCTTCTTCCCGCACCAAAACGGAGCTCACTGCCTGCTCCGATACCGCCATGTAAAGGTATAAGGTTTCACCTTCTTTGGGTTTGGCTAGTAGGGGTGGGGATAACAGATATTTCTTTAACTCCTCGAACGATGCTTGACATTCAGGGGTCCATTCGAACCCTTCTCTTCTTTTGATCACTTCGAAGAACGGTAGAGACCGCTTTGCTGATTTGGAGAGGAAACGGCTAAGGGCTGCCAGTCGTCCCGTCAGTTTTTGGATTTCGAGTAGGTTGGTTGGCGGTTGCATATCCAGTATGGCTTTTATTTTCTCGGGGTTTGGTTCTATCCCTCTCTGTGTGACCATGTATCCTAGGAATTTTCCCCCACGGACAGCGAATGCGCATTTCTTTGGATTCAATCTCAGTTTGTATCTTTCCATGAGCTGGAAGCATGCTTTAAGGTCTCGAGAGTTCTCGGGGGCTTCTTTGCTTTTTACCAACAGGTCGTCCACATAGGCCTCCACGCTTTTCCCAAGCAAGCTGTGAAATATTTTGGAGACCATCCTTGTAAATGTTGCCCCCGCATTTTTCAGGCCGAACGACATCACCTTATAGCAATAGACTCCATCAGGTGTTAGGAATGCCATTTTTTCTTCGTCATGTTCTTCCATAAATATTTGGTGGTAGCCCCGAAAGACGTCCATGAAGCTAAGTAGTGCGCAACCGGCAGTTTGGTCTACCAGTTGGTCTATTCGTGGTAAGGGGAAAGGGTCCTTAGGACACGCCTTGTTGAGGTAAGTATAATCAACACACATTCTCCATGCTGGGGGCTTGGGTACTAGCACAACGTTAGCCACCCAAGCGGGATAGGTGACTTACCTGAGGTGACCGATCTCTAGTAGGGTGGAAACTTCTTTTTTTCACGAATTCTCTTCGGTCTGCCGCTAGGTGCCTCTTCCGTTGCATGACTGGTCGGGTGGCCGGATTGATGGATAAGCAGTGGGTGATGACCGATCGGTTGATTCTGGGCATGTCTTCGGGTCCCTAAGCAAACAGGATTTTGTACTCTTTCAGTGTCTGTAAGATGTTCAGGCGGACCTCTTCTGTTAACCCTTTGCCTATCTTGATCGTTCTATCTGGTCTCGAGTCTTCCAAAGCTACTTCTTCTAAATCGGCTACGGGTTCCGGCCTTTCCTTAGTCTCTTCTCCTTTGGTTTTCTCGGTGATAGTTTGGACCTGCAGGTCGCGTCTCCCAATTTGTCGGCAAGAGAGGAAGTAGCATGACCGGGCCACATGGCGATCGCATCTAGCGATCCCCACTCCTTCGGGTGTTCGAAATTTTAAGCTCAGATGCTAGAGTGACACCACAGCCCCAAGGTCCTCCAATCCCGGACGTCCTAGAATTACGTTGTGCGCGGAATTGATGTTAACAACCACGAACTCCATGTCTAGGGAACGGACCCTTGGGTATTCTCCTATTTCCACGGGCAAGGTGAGACACCCCTCAGCCTCTACGCTATCTTCGGTGAACCCAGCAAGTGGCGTCTGCACCTGGTGTAGCTGTTCTCTGGACAGTCCCAGTTTGTTAAATGTCTCGAGGTACATGACATTGACACTGCTGCCAGTGTCTACAAATACTCTCCAGACGGTGGTCCCGTTGATGTCCACGGTGATGACAAGGGCATCGCGGTGTGGTGTTGGGTCGTCCGGGAGGTCTTCATCAGAGAAGGTGATGATGTCCCTCCGGCCTTTCTTGATGGGGGGTCTATGTTGCACTGCGCCTACATATAATTGTCTAGCCCAACGTTTCCTTACGTGAGAGCTGTCTCTAACCGCAGGCCCACTGCAAATCATGTGGATCACACGCTTGTGTTTCCAGTTTCGATCGTCTTGCTCTTCTGGATTCCACTCTTCTTGGTTAGGTGCTTTCTGTTGGGGCCTATCCCTAAGTTCGCCGGGAGGGTCCCGGGCTGGTGCCCATGGAAGTTTTCGCCATTGGTTGGGGCGAGTAGTCGATTGTCTTTTCTGGATAAGCTCCTCGATTTCTTTTTGTAGGGTAGTACATTCTTCGGTAGAATGTCCCGTGGACCTGTGATATCGACAGTATCTGGCTCTTCCCGCGGCCGGCCGTTCCTCCGCCTTTGTAGGTGTTGGCGGTAGGTTCTCTGTAGGTCGGGGTGGTTGGACTTCGTGCACGTGCCTCGCCCCGAGGGCGGGGACTGCCTGTGTTGAGGGGGAAGTGGCCCCCGTATGGCGTTAGATCTCTCTTCCCGTTTAGACGGTCGGTCCAACGGACGCGTTCTCGTCTCGTCACGGGGTCGTTTCGCTTCTCGCCTTATTTTCTGTCTCAAAGCTTCTTCTGTTTCCGCATATTTATTGGCCCTCTGGATGGCCTATGCATATGTGTCGTGGGTCTCCCTTCGCAGACTAGCGAACAGATCCCCTGACCGGAGGGCTTCCAGGAATAAAGTGAGGGCCGTTCGATCGTCAAGATCTTCCACAGCCTGTACCTCCTTCTGTCCTCTTTTTAAGAACTCTTTTAGTGTCTCAGTTTCTCCTTGTTGTATTGCAGTCAAGGTCATGAAGTGCTTCTTTGCTTTCATGCTTCCTGCAAAGTAGGTTAGGAATTGTTCGGCTAGGGTTTCGAAGTGGTCGATGGACCCAGGCGGTAGAGATAGGAACCAACGCTACGCTGCCACACCCAGGGTTGAGAAAAAGGCGCGACAATACATGGGGTCCTCCACCCCTATTACCATCATCTTTGCCTGGAGGCCGACTAAGTGGTCGCTGGGGTCCCCTGTTCCAGCGTAAGTAGGCATTGTCGGACACTTGAAGTCTCTTGGCGCGCGATATTCTTGGATTTTCATAGAGAATGGACTGGCAGACAACAGAGATCGAGCGGTTGGTCGATCTCCCCTACCCTCGACCTTCCTTTGGAGGCCTCTCACCTCCCTAGCGAGTTCCGCCATCTCTCGATCTCGGTTCCCCTGACCAAGTTCTGGAATCTCTTCGCTACCCTCCACCACGTCTTGCAGAATTCTTCTTCGATCGGGATCTCCTTCCCTTGCTCCTCCAGTATGAGAACCGGTTGCCTGGATGACCTCCACCCGTCGCTGGTGGTTGAGCCTGACTCTTTGTTGTGGGCATTCTACCGGGGCATTCTACCCTAGTAAAACATAAAAAGGAAAGGAAGACTAACAAAAACATAAAAAGTAAAGGAGAATCATTAAAGCTTCTTACCCTAATTATTTGCTATCTCTAAAGGAAATAAATCAATTCTAATAGTAAAGATAATAAATCAGTACTAATAATAAAGATATTCCCTTAATCATCATATCATTACTCCCCTCTTGGACATCAAGCTTGTCCTCAAGCTTGAAATCTAGAAAAGTGGGAATGGATTAGTCTGGGGTCGTTGCGTCAATTGGCTCATCGTCCCCTTCGCCATTAAAGCCAAACATGTATAGTTGTTGTTTGCAACGATGGCCCTTTACCCATGGTTCATCAGAATTATAGCAGAGGCCTCGCTTTTGGCGCTCTATCATTTCTGTCGGGGAGAGTTTATGGAACTGAGGGCGTGATTGTGGCTGTTAGTGCACTGTTATGGCGCAACTAGGGGGTGTTTGGGATGGAAAAGTTTGTCGGGGAGGTGCATTGTGAAGCAGGAGGCCTTTACGAGCATAATCTCGTGCTATGTTAATGGCCTCATCAAGAGAAACTGGCCGCATCCTTTCAACATCTATTCGCAGAACCTCATCAAGGTCGGCCGTGAACAGATTGACTTGTTGAGAATAAAGGACGTTGTCAGCTCTAGCGAGGCGGGTTTGGAAATCATCTATGAATTCGTCTAAATCCCGACCATGTTGTTTGAGGTTTGCCAGTTCACCTAACGGGTTGATGCTCTGGGGTGGTCCAAAACGGAGGGTGCATGCATCTTTGAATTGATTCCAAGAAAATTGTTGACCATCCTGCATGCGACGTTTGTATCACAGTTGGGCGCTATCGAACAGAAAATACGCTGCTGTGGTAACCTTCTCATGATCAAAATGCGGTGATTTATCAAAGAACAACTCACAGCGATGGAGCCAAACAAGAGGGTCCCCTTTGCCATCAAAAGTGGGGAACTCCAATTTGGTGAATCGTGTAGCCGGAATGGGAGCAACTGGCCGTGGCAGTGCGGTCTCCGGAGTGGCTTGGTTGCCATGAGAGGCTGTCACAATTGTAGAAGTAGTGGCCTGCGATGTGAAGAAATAGTGCACCATCTGTGAGAGATTGGCTACTGTTTCGGTTAGAGAGTCCACAGCTGCAGGAAGGTGTTCCAGTTTTTCGATGGATGCCTGGATAGCTCGGACCTCGTCCTGGAGTTTCTTGATATCGCCCACATTAACGTCCGGCAACGGAACCAAAATGTTATGTTCTCGGGCGAAAGCACGCGTCAAAGGGCGATTAAGGTTATTGGGGTTGTCTATGTTGAGAGATAAATTTAAGGAACAAAGAAAATAGGAACGTTTTGAGAGTTTTCCCACCTCTTGATTTTAACTTAACTTCTTTCTTGCTTGTCCTTTTATTAGAATGAAAATCCCCTTTATATAAGAGGGTTACAAAGACTAGTAAAAGATAAAAAGGAAAGGAAAGCTAACAAAAACATAAAAAGGAAAGGAGAATCATTAAAGCTCCTTACCCTAATTATTTGCTATCTCTAAAGGAAATAAATCAATTCTAATAGTAAAGATAATTAATCAGTACTAATAATAAAGATATTCTCTTAATCAACATATCAATATGAACCAGAATTCCCAACTCCTTCAACCTGCAAAATATAGGAAATAGAGGATCTCAAAGAATCACAGACATTTGGACTGAAAAACAGGGATGATTTGTTGAAATTCACAAGCTGCCCCGAAGCATTTGCATAGTCATCAAGTAGAAGTTTCACATATTGGATTTCTAGAATGGTAGCTTTACAAAACAGAAAGCTATCATCTGCGAAAAGCAGATGGGAGATTTTTGGGACACCGCAGGAGATTTTTGGAATCATCTCAATTGTTGGGCATGATTGGGTTGACTGAGTTCAGCCCCTACTCGATTCACGCTGTGACTTACCATAGAGAGATATGATTAAATGGTTAATGTCAACCCACTTATCACCAATGGATTTTAAAAAAGATTTGACAACCAGATAACCAAAATCTCCATGTTTACAGGATGGGTGACTTACTGAGAAGTAAGTATAATACAGCGCTAAGATCCATTATCAATCATAACATAGTTTTTTCCCCTACACTAGCGAAAGTTAGCACCAGAAGAATCCAAGAATAATAATCCAAAATATGGTGAAAACAATAATGACCCGGTTGACACTAGTTTCTTCCATTTGTTCCAAATACAAAAACTCACAATAAATTTTATCAGTCATTTTTAGATCCTCCAGTACACACTACACACAAGGGGTTCAATCGGTTTTTTCTAGCTCAAATATTAACCTTCAGTGGAAGTCTTGTTATGAAGGTTAGCCATAACAAATCCAGCAAAAACCTGTAGAATATTGCAGTACTCGGTGAAACGCAATACTTAAAAGAGATGAGAAGAAACAAAAGAACTAAAACGACAGAGAGTTTAATCGAAGGAAGTGCACCTGAATGCATCCTAGAATGTACACTGGAGAATAGTGGTGCCTGTGGACTACCATGTCTGCTAACATAGCCAGAGGTATGGTCAAGGATATGCCTAGAGTTGCTACTAGCGGAGTTGTCCAAATTACAGACAATGCACTGTTAACATCATTAAATTGAATCCAACCAATTAGCTAGTCAGGGTCGCATCTGAAGGATCAGGGTCCACAATGCAAGATAAATCCTGATCCATATCGTAATTTGTCGTCTAAGTAATGACCTTATAAACCCATATGTTCTATCTAATCATTTCCAAAATATGAGACTCTTAACATATCTAAAGTAACAAATCTTGTTTTAAGGTCTTATTGAAGGCACAATGCTAAGATGTTACTCTTACCATAAATAGTCTGCAATAACGCTTCCAACAAAGCCATTCAGTAGCAGGACTTCGGCAACAAAAACACAATTTGGGAAACCGAACTTAGGTTCTATCCCAAGAACATATAATGGCCATACTGCATAAAAACCACATCAAAAGAATTAACATTTATTTGGATCAGAAGAAAACATTATCACCATTTATGCACAAAATATATGAACCCTAAAGGAAAACAACTAATAAATGTTATTGTTATGATAGGTTTCCTAGTGGACATGAACTTGCAATAATATTTTGGTCCTTATCAAGCCACCAAATGCCAAGGAGAGTAAAAAGTCCAATATATCCGAAAATCCTCTGCACATCTACCTTTTCTCCCTCTGATCCCGCGGCTTTCTTTGCAATGATCTTATACGCCACATTGCAAAGTGCAATGGGGCGAAGGTCTCCCATATTCTCCAGGGAACTATTTTTTGGGATGAGCACAATGTGAGTGCTATTTAACCCCTGAGGAAGCTTTCCAGAAGCAATAAAATTGTTACACAAATAGGTGATATCGTTTCCCAGGACGTCCCAAAAAGCCTGATAGAAGCCGGGATTGAAGCCATCCGGCATCCGGCATCCGGCCCCGGGGATTTGTCGGGGTGCATAGAGAAAATTGCCCGTTTGACTTCTTCTCTATTAGTAGGCCTTAAAAGATACTGATTTTGTGAATCAGTAATTTTTGGCTTGATTCAGTTGATAACGGGACTAAGGTCACTAGAGGCAGAATTGAAAAGATCATACAAGTATCTGTGCATTACCTCGTTTAACTCTGGACCTTTTTGCACCAAATACCAGCCGAATTTCTGAGCTTATTAATCACAATGTGCCTTCTTCTCTTTGAGACTGATTTGTGAAAGAAACTTGAATTTATGTCCCCGTGCATGTGCCAAAAGGCCTTCGCTCGTTGTTTCCAGTATGTGTTCTGTTGATGGATGCACCTTCATTGGGCATTAGAGAAAGCAAGCAAACCAGATTGGTCCAAACGATTTCTAAGAGTGTCCATCTACTTAAGGCATCGGTCAATCCTTGGCTGGAATTCGGTGGTAAGTTTTTTCCCCAGTCCTAGAGCGCTTTGCTACACGAGTCAAGTCTTGAGATTAAATTAGCGCCTCTTGAAGCAACCCAAAACTCTGTGACGAGAGTTCTACAATTGGCTTCCTTGATCCATAAATTTTCAAATCTAAATTTAGATCTTCTTTTAGACCTCACAGAAGGAATTGGATTTAGGAAAATTGGCAGATGATTGCTAACTGGGGTAATCGAAGATTCGGCCACTGCTTTGTCGAAAAGATCCATCTATTGTTGCGATACCAGAACCCTATCAAGACATTCTTGGACCCAGTTTGGGGTGCCTCTGCCTCTATCCCAAGTAAACGTATAGCCGTAAATATGAAGATCAGAAAGACCTGTACTATCAATCGCGGAGTTGAAGCCTTCCATAAGCCAACGTGGTTGAGGATGACGGCCTATCTTCTCGGTTGGGCATCTGATGTCGTTGAAATCGCCCATAATAGCCCAGGGGAGACTGCTGCGAGTAGAAAGATCGCGGAGAAGCTGCCACGAATCTCGCATCTTTGATCTTTCTAGGTGACCGTAGAACCCGGTAAATCTCCATGGGTTAGGCACATTTGGAAGAGATAAGTTAACATCAATATGATTGGTTGAGTAACTCTGAATCGAGACCGAAATATTATCTGCCGACAAGAGGGCAAGACCACCATTATGACCAACGCAGTCTACAACAAAAGATCCTGGGAGGCCTAATTTGGATTTGAGAGCAAGAACTTTATTAGAGGTTAAAAGAGTTTCCATAAGAAAAATAAGAATGGGCTTCTTGTGGTGGATCAAATCCACAAGAAATTGAACTGTCGCCGGGTTCTCGAACCCACGACAATTCCAAGCTAGAAGACTCATCGATTTTGGTGGGCCTTCATCACAGGACCTACCCCAAGCAAGTTTTTTGGCCCGTCGGATAAAGGAACATCCTCTTGATGGATAGTAAAATTTGTGACATGGATTGGCCCAAAATCCATTTTCTCTCTTAAGCCCAACTGCATCAAAGTTAGAACTACATGGTGACCAAACGGTAAGCCCATTATCCATGCCCTCTGTAACTGTGTCCGTGGATATTTCGTCGAATTGCATTAAATACTTACCATGCGGTGGTCGAATATCATTAATGCCTTGCATAGCTCCAGGCTGTGTGACTGAAAACTGCATGTTGGTCTTTTCCTTCTGAGTTGTAGGTTCCTCAAAAGGAATGTCTGTCTGATTAGTACAGTCCGTAGGGGCGAAAGTAGACTTTCATGCTTCTCCAGTTATCTGGTGGCGAGGTAATTCAGGGAGCATCCATCGTTGACCGACACAGGGCTGAGTTCGTCGTCCGGTAGCCCTAAGATCCGGACTGTAGTTCTTTTCCATCGTTCCTCGATTTGGTTCAAAGAGGATGTCACAAGATTACTCATTCTGTCCAATTAGGCCACAGAGGAAGCAGAAAGTAGGTAAGCGTTCGTATTTGAACTCAATGTAAAAAGGATAACCAGAGGAGGGTTTGACCCTCATCTTCCTATTTAGGGGCTTTGAGACGTCCATTCTGACACGAACGCGCATGAAATCTTTCCAGAGGCCTTCAAGAATGCTGATATTTGCCGAAATGAAAGATCCAATGAAGGCTCCTACCATTTTTGCTGTTTTCGTAGTTCGCATACCGGTGGGGATGTTATAAGCTTGGACCCAAAAATCTGCATGGGTTAGATGGATTCCATGAGGAGGAGTGTTTGGTTCAATCTGCTTGAGGAGGAGGAGGCTCTGTTCGTAGGACCATGGGCCTTCGTTGAGGACTTTCTGAATATCAAGCTCATGAACGAAATAGAAGAGGAAGAGGTTAGTTGAGACTTCACGCGCGATCATTCCTTTCTTAGGTTTCCATACCGAGGCCATGGTATCTTTCAGAAAGTTGAAACGTGTTGTCTTCTCTGTGAGGAGCGCGCCTTCCTAACAGGATAAGCGGAGTTTCATACAGAGTGTCGGAGTTGTCACCATCTTCAATAGGGTGTTCCACTTCCTCATCGTCCTGTAGAGACATTGCCGAGTAGTCTTCCGCCAGGTCAAAAGGTTGTTTGATGATGGAGACCATTGTGGGGTTATGGAGGGTAGTGAGAGATGTTGTTTTGTGGGTGGTAGGAGGATAGTACGCAGGAGAGCAAAGAGGTGTGGATATGGTTGGAGCATGCTTCATTTAAGGTACGAGGTTGTTGAGTAATGAATGTTGTTGGTGGAGGTAGTATGTAACACCCCACTTTTCTTAAACTTAATTACAGTTCTAAAACCAATATAAGATAAACCAAGCAACGGAAAATCAAACTTAATTAACAAACTAGTGGGAATGTCACCGCCACAACCACCTTCCCACGGTGATTGCACAAGCTAAGGATAGAACTAAACATTAAGTCAAACTAACATTCGATAATACTAAATTAAGGTAACTTGGGAAAAGTATCCCGGTGTCTATCACCAAACATAAAAACAAAAGTCTACAACCATAATCCATAATATCATAAAATAAAACAAGAGTTTAGACTACTAGATCAACTACACTAGTCTAACTCGAACAACTCTCAAACGTTGGGCCCACCTAAAAGGGGTTTTGCAAAACAACAAGAAAACAAGTAGAAAACATCCGTTAGCACGAAGCTAAGTATAACCACACTCAACCCTGTAAAATACTACAGTATATACTTTGGAAAAGCATTTGTTCACATTCTCAAATTAAGCAATTCAATCACTTAGACAAACTTAAGATAAACCACAAGCTTTCTATATGCTCGCAACCTATAATATCAACAGACATGCTTCAACAATAAACAACTTATCAACATAATCATACTAACACATGATCAACATAGCACAACTCAATTCTATAGAAAAACTCCATAACAATCTCATGTTATCAAGTTCTCGACATGCAATTAAGAGATATCAACTTCAATATGCAACTAAGGCATTCATACTCAATATACAATCTCGGGTAATCATTCTGAATATGCAATCTCGTGCAAACATTCTCATTATGCAATCTCGTGCAAACATTCTCATTATGAAATCTCGTGCAATATTTTACTCAAATGCGATAAGATGCTATAGGATAAGTATACTTATACACTCATTTGTAAATAGAATACTTTTCTGTGGAGGTTTCTTAGAGCCACAAGGACTCGCTTACTTTCATTTCTTAGAGTCGCAATGACTCGCTTTCTTAGAGTCGCAATGACTCGCTTTACAAATGGATGAGGTAGGAACTTCACCGTAGCGTGAACTAACCTATCCCAGTACGGCCTCTAACCGACCTATGCTCAATCTCATCCACTGAACCACTCTCTTGGTTCTAAACTCAATTCTGTGGAATCAGGTATCGAACTTTTAGCATGCACACCCCCTGACCAGGATTCCAAGCCTGGCGGGTAGTTTCCAACCTCGTAACGTAGGAATACACCGAGTTACAACACATCGGATCGCAATACCCAGTCAACATCATCCGAAAGGACATAGTCCCAACGGGTCCTCCAAAACCTCACTTATATGGATAGATAATATATATATATATCTCATGCACCAAACTTATGCATGTCACATCTCAACAACTTCTCAATGCAACAAGGTAATGGCATACCACATGCTCATGAATTTTGGAAAATAATACTTAGGTTCACGTTGGCCATGTATGCACTTTATAAAACATGGTGTGCTTGGAGTGTAAATTACTGTACAACATGCTTCAAATCTATATATCACTGTGAACTCATCAAAGAACACACAATCCTGCTTGGATTGAAAATAACATACTCTGTACATTTCTACTATCAAAACAGACTACAATTCTGCGTAAACATTTGGAGTGAGTGGCCCCGCAGACGTAGGAAAAAGTTTCTCTAAATTGCGTAAACATATTGCGTGTTCCTAGTTCCTTTATTTATCTGCTTTTAATTATTTTTTTATATTATGTTCGTCTCCGTGTCTGATACATGTTGTAATCCAGATAATTAATTTGTCTAAAATTAAGTAGGAACCAACTAAATTTCCTGCATTCAAGACTCGGGAACTTTCAGTGATAATATCAAAGCAGAACAAACTATTGGTATACTATGTTTACATATCGGTAGTCGCGATAATGGTGGTGAGGATGAGGAGGGAGAGAGTAGCGATTTTTCTCTGGGTATGAATGAGTCAGAAATGAAACAAGTCATCAAATTATTTTTGTTTAAATTCCATATCAGCATTATGGAAGGGTTACGTGATGGAAACCTGGAGAAAATACTAAATGAACACAATTTTAGAAGTAAATGTGCCCGATTTGTTCTTATTTTAAAAGAAGGAATTAATTAAACACTTGTGAATAATATATAGGGCTATTGGTGTGCCTTTTTAAATATTTAAATTCAATACTTTTTATGAATATACGCATACTAGCTGTTTTATTAATGACTTTTTTACTCCATATTTAAATATCCTAAATTTAGAATATTTGATACAATTACTAATTTTAATTATGTTACTTATTCTACCATAAAAATGAAATAAGATTTAATATGAAGTTAAAGCATAAAACAAAATTTAAAATTAGAATATTACGTTCAAGAACTATTATACAGCTTTAAACCCAAGGGAGGTGCATATGTTGCCAATTGTTATATTGTGGACGAGGACCTCCAAAACGACGTCTCATACTTTATTTACATACACTTCACATGATATATTTATAGTTAACTAATTATGAGCTTACTGCTAAGGTTAATATTGGTCAAAAAAAAAAAGTGACCCTAATTTAAACAAAACAACATCAATTTGGAACCGAGTTCACGATATAATTTGATATATATATATATATATATATATATATATATATATATATATAGCCTTACATTTAAAAAAAAAAATCTCTTAGTGTATAGCATTAAATGAAAAGAAATTAGGGCCCCCTAAATTTATTAATGCTAAAGAAGAAATTTTTATATTTTTCTATATTTAAATTTATGTAAGAAGAATACTATAATGTGTCATCAATTTAAAATAACCCCATTTGGAAATTAAAATAGCCATTTTATTTTACCATATAGAGGGTCAACACACCATTAGAATGTAAAATCATATCATTTTTCATAGATGATATGGAGGGGCGCTCAAGTCCCTATATATATATATATCTATCTAACTATTCTTGTTGCCACACTTGCCTAGCCTCTTGCTAGAAGATTTCTCAACTTGTTGCTCCAAAATTGTGGCACCCCAATCTTTAGTTTGGTCCAAGTTAGCCGGGAATCAAAACACTGATTCCCTTCTCTCAACGTATGTGAGACCCAATCTTTATAGTAAACCCACAAATTCATCGCCCCTCATGATCCCGAATAACTAGCTAACCCTGAGCTCATTTTCTAACCCCATTCGTGTTAAGCTTCAATTTCCCTTGGAAATTAAACCCATATTTGTATTGTTGTACCATTCCCATGCCGTGTAAAGAGCCAGTGTTTTGCCTGTCGCCAGCAGCGCCATATGGCCATCCGCTCTAAACTCTCTTAGCGACTGTCGGTAGATTAAAAGTCGCACAATCTTAGATTCGCACAGGTAAAATTTTTGAATTTAAAAATTTTCACCCACAATTATGAAATTTCATATGTTTAAGAGTTGATGTTTGTGTATATACACAACCAACCTTAAGAACATTTCATATGTTTTTGTTTGTGCCACAACACACAACCCACTTCAACTACAATTACAAAATTGTTTATGTTTGAAATTTTTATTGCTAATTTGTTATTTTTTATTAGTTACAAGTTAGAATGTTTAATGGTTAATTGTTTTTTTTTTTTTTTTTTATGAAAGAAATTTTGATGTTCAAATGTTATTTTTATTTACAAGTTAAAATGTTTTATTAATATTTTTTATGATGTAAAATTATTTATTCATTACTTGTTATTTGTGAAAACTAATATGAAATCAGATTTCATTTTTAAAAAAGGGTTATGAAACATATAGGTTATTCAATATAAAGTCTATGAAAGCAATTAAAAAAAAAAAAAAAAAAAAAAAAGAGCCTTAATACCTTCCGTAATCTTCACACTCAATAGCCCCTTCAAGTTTAAACGATTTTTGTTATTAAATACTCAACACTACTAATATTAGAATATTTTTACATATTATTGAATTGAAGTTTTCAATTCTATATATAATTTTTGGGGATGTATGCATACAATAATTTGCATTACTATATTACTCCCGTAGTATTTTAATATGCTAGCTAACTTTAGATATTTTAATACAATTAATAATTTTAATTATTATATATCAAATAATAAATTTTCTACCAAAAACGTTTAATAAGATTCAAGTTATACACAAAATTAACTAATAAAAAATTAATTTAAAGTTTTGTATGCAAATTTAAATTTAACAGAGGTGCAATTTCAAAGTTTAAAAGTACATGATTCGACTTTTTGTTCATGTATATATCTTGTAAAGAAGTGGTTTATTCCCCTTCTATAAATTGTTATTTTGCTTCTTAAAGGAAGGCCAACACGTTATTATCTCTTTTCTTTTTGTTAATAAAATGATTTGTTTTTAAAATTAAATATTAAAAAAGAAAATTCAATTTTTTTTGATTTATATGCTCAATTATTAATTTTGTTTAATTTAAAAAACCCATTTTAATACTAAAAAATTAGTTTCAGAAGGAATACGAATAAAATCATAATTTCTTTAAAAGAATCTAGATATAGTTTATAAATATAATAAATTAGGAATTGTATTTGTAATTAAAACACTACCACAACAAAATGAAGAATCTAATGTATTATTAGTGTTTCCTTTATAGGTTAACTAGCTTTTTAAAGAATTGACATATCTAGTAATTAACATCTAAATTTTTGGTACTTTTAATGGCCTATTATGCCATCCTGATATTCTTCGAAGTTATTATGATAATGTGATTGTTTGGAATCCACTCGTGGGAAAATCTATGCACCTTCCACCACCAAACATTACTTGGTATATTCATGCGACTGCACTAACAATTGGTTTGGGTTTTGTTATGATTTGGTTGAGAACGACTATAAAGTTGTTAGTATTATATGCATGGAGAATGCTAACCATGTGGTTGAGATTTTAAAGGTAAGCACGCCCACGTGGGATAACATAAGTGACAGGGCACTTGTACACTTTAATTTCTTGACCGATGACCAAGTATATCTATGTGGGTCAATGCATTGGATTCGAAAGGTTAAGGCTAATATCAATAGTATTACAAGAAATACGATTTTTTATTTGATGTGCATGTGTAGAGCTTCCGTGGGATGGAGTTACCTTAAACGTTGACTACATATATATCCGCATAAAATGCATGTTGTAGCATACATGGGATTATTGCCTATTGTTTTGGATGAAGTTATGAAAGTTTCTATATGGAAAATGATAAAGTATGGTAGTGTGGAGTCCTGGAACGAACAAATTTGTATTTATTGTTCCCTGACCAAGTCGTCGTGTTGTGGATTTAAGAGGAATGGTGAGATTTTAAGTATGATGAGAAATGAGGATTTGTACAATTATAACTCCATAACATAAAGATTCAACTTTTTTTAGACAAGATGTGTATTCTCAGTTTGCCCATTCTGGATGCGCCTCTATGCTACTCCTTATTTGGAAAATTTAGCTTTTATTGATAAGGGTCCTAAGTTTTCTGATATTGCTACTGCAGAAGAACACATTGTAGCA
This sequence comes from Ipomoea nil, assembly GCF_001879475.1. Lineage (NCBI taxonomy): Eukaryota > Viridiplantae > Streptophyta > Magnoliopsida > Solanales > Convolvulaceae > Ipomoea > Ipomoea nil. The sequence continues at coordinate 182,565 of NW_017619458.1, forward strand.
AACAAGTTCTTCTATAGTAGCAATATCAGAAAACTCAAGACCCTTATCAATAAAAACTAAAGTTTCTAAATAAGGAGTTGCATAGAATGACAACCAGAATTGGCGAACTATCAATACATGTTGTCTGAACAAGGTGTATCGTTCTGCTATGGGTTTAAAAAGGTAGAAATCCCCATTTATCCTCATACTTAAAATCTCACCATTCCTCTTAAATTCTTAAATTCACATCACAGTCACCAGATCGGGGAACGATAAGTACAAATTTGTTTGTTCCATAACTCCACATTACCATACTCTGTCATTGTCCATATAGAAATTCCATAGCTTCATCCAAAACAATAGCCAATGATCCCATGTATACCGCAACTTGCATTTTATGTGGATATGTAGTCAACGTTATAGGTAACTCAATCTCATGGAAGCTCTCCTCATGCACATCAAATAATACAATCTTATTTCTTACAATATTGTTGTTATTAGCCTTAACATTTCCAATCCAATGCAGTGACCCACTTAAATATACTTGGCCATTGGTCAATAAATTAAAGCGCTCAAGTATCCCGTCACTTATGTTCTCCCATGCGTACGTGCTTACCTTTAAAAATCTAAACCACATGCTTATCATTCTCCATGCATATAATACTAACCACTTTATTGTACTTCTAAATCGAATCATAACTGAATCCAAATCAATGGCCATTGTAACAAGAATAGCAAGTAATGTTTGACCGTGGAATATACATAGATTTTACCACGATTCGATTCCAAACAATCACATTATCATAACAACTGCAAAGATTATCAGAAAAGCATAATAGGCCTTTACTATTTACTAGTACCAACAATTTGAAAATTTTCTTTTTAGGTAAAGGGTTGTTTAACTTAGCAAGTATATCCATAGGGCGATTATTTTCTTCATAAACATATGAGTTTTGCTTGCCTAGGTTTACAAAATCAATGCACATGAAGGCAAGAATTATGGTCCTCACCCTCAAGTTTGACATTGATTAGGTGTTTGGGGATGGATTCTTGACTTTTGATCACATCTTTTCATGACCAACAAACACCAGTGCAACTGAGGAATGACTTGATTTGGAGTTCTGACAAAGATTTTCATTCATAAGTGATTGGAAAAATAGTCACACATATTTTTCTTAATTGTTGTTACATAAAAATAAAAAAAAAATAAAAAAAAAGAGTCAACAAAAAACTTTAATCAACAGACTATTCGTTTCTTCTAAAAGATAAATAATTAGATAATTACCATTAATTGTTTATTGCATAAAATTTTGATGTATGCAAACATGTGAGCTTGTGAAAAGCGATTTCATGAGTTGTTGTCATCGAGGAATAGTTTCTAGTTATAGAATATGTTGTATATTAATCACTAGATATGCAAGATCTTTAATAAGCTACTTAACCTATATAGGAGACACTAGTAATATTAGAATATATTTATTGTTGTGGTAATGTTTTAGTTACAAATACATTTCGTTAATTTATATATATATTCATAAATTATATTTAGGTTTTTTTTTTTTTTTTATGAAATTCTGATTTTATTCATATTCCTTATGAAACTAATGTTCTCTAGTATTAAAATGGGTTTTAAAATTAAACAAAACTAATAATTGAGCATATAGAAAAAATCAATATTTCTTTTTAAATATTTTATTTAAAACAAAAAAAAAAACCATTTTAATATTAACAAAAAAAAAAAAAAAAGAAGAGATATAATATGACTTTAGAAATTTTAATAAGTATAATTAATAATTTCAATTAATTTTATATCAAACAATAAATGTTCTACCAAAAACGTTTAATAAGATTCAAATTATACACAAAATTTACTAATAAAAAATCAATTTAAGAATTTGTATGCAAATTTTAATTTAAAAGTGGTGTCGTAAAAGTTTAAAAGTAGTACATACATTATTTGACTCTTTGTTCATGTATCTTGTAAGGAAGGAGTTTAATCACCTTCTATGAGTTGTTGTTTTGGCTGGTTTGTTTGGAAACCCGGAAAATGATTTCTGGTGTTTGGCTAAGCAGGAAAATGAGAAGTCAAAGGAAAACAACTCTGGTCAATGGAAAATAAGTCCATTTTTTCGGGAAATGACTTCCCCTTTTTTTGAGGGGATGTCATTTTCCATTCTCTCATCAATGAAGCTCTGCCTCCAATGTTGGAAATTTATATAGTAATGGAGATTAATGTTTCAGATTAACTACCATGAAAGCTTAAATAATATTTGGAGTTGTGAAGTTGTAAATATTATTTTAGTTTGGTAGAAAGTTAATTAAAATACTGGGAGAAATTTATATAGCTATATGCTTGTGATATATAGCTATATGCTTGAGATATATAGCTAATATGCTTGAGAGTTATACCTAATATGCTTGAGAGTATTAATATGCTTGTGAGTATATAGCTATATGCTTGTAATATATAGCTAATATGCTTGAGAGTTATAGCTAATATGCTTGAGAGTATTAATGCATGTTTGGATATTTTCATGCGTAAGGTTTTATGCATTTTGAAACTATATGCTTCAAAGTTACACTTAACATGCTTGTTATATGTAGATGTATGCTTGAGATTATTGAACTACATATATGTATATTATTTATATTTATCCTTTGCATGGTTTCATGCGTAAGGAATATATATATATATATATATATATATATATATATATATATATATATATATATATATATATATATATGTATATAATTTTGCATACAGTTACTGACTCAAAATAATTTTATTATTTCTCCAGTGATAGATATATCAATCAGGATATATCTTATCTTATGGAAGTTGAGTTTTAATTCACAGCAACTTCCATGTAACTTCTCCAAACAGATATATTTTTCATCTATAAATATATTGGAGAAACATCTGATAGGGACAGGCATTTTACAAGCAATTATTTTGCTGGAAACCAAGATACTTCACAGGCTTACATCTCTACAGGAAATTCTCAAACAAAGCAACTTGAGAATTTCATTCATCTTCTTGTATCCCATAAGATTAAATCTTGAACCGAATTTCATTCATCTTCTTGTATCCCATAAGATTAAATCTTGAACCTTGTTGCTTTTATAGAGGGAGATTTAAAGCTTATAGGAAAGTGATTACACGCCTGAAGATATCAAATGATCCAGCTTTTGTTCCCTGTTGTATTCTGTATTATTGTTGTATCTCAAATGTATTACAGATTACAAACACTTTTTCCAACAATCTATAAGCTTTAAAATTTTCTAAATCTGTGATCATGGTCTTGTCTTGAATGTTTTGAAGACAAGATGCCAGGCGTGAACAGTTTCCAATCACGGAAATATTTCCGAATGAGAATTTCGAATTTGGTGGTACGGATGACAGAAATCACTTTCTATTGTACAAGAAGGTTTTTCATGCGATTTTTGCATGTTATTCATGGCATGCTGGGTACATGTTGTACATGTGGATTAAATTCATGTTATGCAAGTTTTGTTTTCATCTTCACTTAAAGTCATGGGGCATCAAGTGATGCCAAGATAATTAGTGAGATGTGTAAAATGATTTTATTTAAGTAAATCACTTTGTTAGCCATGATTAATTAGCATGAGAAGATGTGTACTTCCCTAGAGTGGGTGTGTGGTTTCAGCGTGTCAAAGGCCGGAAGTGATGACCATTAAAGCAAATACAAGTTACAGGATGAGATCGGTACAATACTTTTTATTTGTCTCGGCCTCGGCATGATTGTAAGTTTTATTTTGTTTACTGGTTAAGTTCTGGTTTATGTCTAGAAGATATGCATGAGATTCTTTTGAATTTTGCATAGCCTGCTAAATACAAGGATATGTTTATGCATGTATATAAATATTTTTATATTGTGACTTTGTCTCAGTTGCATGCATAGTATACAAGATACATATATAATATGTTGAATCTTGGGGTGCTGTAAATTTTATCAAATTTGGATTAATTTGGTATTGTCAATTTCTTGTTTTCCTATGCATGGTTACAATGTTTAATGATTGTAAGTTGGAAATAATTTCAATGGCATGCATGGAATTATTGATTATTTAAGCACACAGATGATTTTTATCCTTGTGAAAGCTTTTGAAATATTATGTTATTAATATTTCTGATAAAGCCATAATGCCTTTGAAATACTCTATTATATTTCATATGAAGGGATGCATAAATTTTTATGCATGAGATATGCATAATGAAATTCATAATATTTATGAATGCCTTTAACACAAAGTTTCTCATATTGTGAATGTGTTAAAATTCTGAAAGCCAAAAAGTTTACTAGTTTATCTAGTATGACTGACAGTTAGCAGTGAAAAGAAAGTTCAAATTTAAATCATGGATTATGATTTAAGTTGGTATGATTCTTCAGTTTAGAAGAAACATGAAAAGTTAAAAGCTTAAAATCAAAATGGTTTATTCTCCAAAGTTGATGTTCTCTGAATGGAGGAGGTTTATTCTCCAAAGTTGATGATGTCTCAAATGGAGGAGGTTAAATTTTTATTTTAAGAAGTCCTCGCTGCTAATAAGTTCAACATGATGATTGAAATTCTTGGTTGAAGAATTTGCAGGATATAAATATTTATTGACTAGGAACTTATTAAGTGGGTTCCGGTATAATCCATTAAATATTTTATTTCACAAGTTCTTTAATAGAATATTAAAATTCTATCTATCATCATGTTCAGTTGGCTAAGTGGATCGGATTAAAAGGAATTTTGATGTACTTGAAAAAAACCATTAATTATGGTTTGGTATATTTGATAGATATTTTCATCCTGGAAAGATATTCTAATGCCAGTTGAATGTGTAATCATGAAACTTGTTCCTCATTTAGTAGATGGATATTTCTACTTGGAGGAGGTGTTGTTTTATGGGTTCTAAAAGCAAAGTTTCTTTTTCAACTACGACATCTGAATTTCTTGTGTTGGCTTTGACATGAAAGAATTTTATTGGCTAAGGAATTTAATTATTTAGATTCCGGTTTGGCCAAAACTGATGTCCACAGTTTAGTACATTATGACAATGCTACTACACTGGCCATATCATATAAACAAGTGTTTATAATGGCAAGTGAAGGCACATGGGCTTGAGATTTAGCTATGTGGAAAATCCTAGGTAATAGTGTTGTAGCACTGGACTTGGTACAGTCCCGGTTTTAACGGATCCGTTTGCAAGAGTCTTTGCAAGGGACATGGTTCATCGGAAGGGATACGGAAAGCCTAAATTAAAATTGCAAGTGAAGGAAAGCTCAACTCACGTCTAAGTTATTACGTTAGACCTTAAGTTCAATGTAGATGAGTACTTCATTTTGTGATTTGCAAGCATTAAAAGTTTAATTAAAATTGTATCCAAAGAAAAGGTGATGCTTGGTTCTGCATTGTTGTAGGGATGAGTTTTTACTCTTAACTGATCTTTTGAAAAAATGCAAGATGCAGTGCATGAGATAAAAGATTAGCCTCTGTGAGCATGAAGTGTGGCCACTTCAAACAAGTTTGGGCTTTACTTGGTATGTGCTCATTAAAGGATACGGACACATGGCCATAATAGTGTCAAGTTATAGTGAGTTGTAATGACTGTAAAACTTGTGTGTGTTATATCTACGTTTCTTCAAAGAGACTGCGTGATTCAAGGTTCGTCCATCACTGCAATCCGAATTAATGTAACGCTTATAATACTATGTGAAAGTTCAATCTCTAAGACACTTTCATTTATGCATGAGTTTTGGATTTATCTTGGTAAAGTATTAGTCTTTACTATATAAATGGAGGAGGAATGTTGGAAATTTATATAGTAATGGAGATTAATGTTTCAGATGAACTACCATGAAAGCTTAAATAATATTTGGAGTTGTGAAGTTGTAAATAATATTTTAGTTTGGTAGAAAGTTAATTAAAATACTGGGAGAAATTTATATAGCTATATGCTTGTGATATATAGCTATATGCTTGAGATATATAGCTAATATGCTTGAGAGTTATAGCTAATATGCTTGAGAGTATTAATATGCTTGTGAGTATATAGCTATATGCTTGTGATATATAGCTAATATGCTTGAGAGTTATAACTAATATGCTTAAGAGTATTAATGCATGTTTGGATATTTTCATGCGTAAGGTTTTATGCATTTTGAAGCTATATGCTTCAAAGTTACACTTAACATGCTTGTTATATGTAGATGTATGCTTGAGATTATTGAACTACATATATGTATATTATTTATATTTATCCTTTGCATGGTTTCATGCGTAAGGAATATATATATATAGAATTAGAATCATATAAGAACCCATCTTTAGGTGAGAACTTAGGAACTAATCTTAGCCTTTTATCTTGATCAATCAATGGTCCATATTTTTAGTAGTCTTAATAAGTTATTTAATGTTATTTTACGCTGGAACAATTTTATTAAAGGTAATTAGGGGTAGTTTAGGTTTTTAACAAGGCGTGTGGTGTTTCAGCGTTATTCTCGGTCTTCTCTCTCAGTTAGTCGCTAGTTTCAAATTCATTCGGACTCCTCGACTGCTGCGGACCATTCCCACTATCCTCTCGATCGTTTCATTGCTTCTATACTCAGGTAGTTGGCCGGAATCCCAAACGCTCCTGTTTGGCCACAAGGGCGTCCGTTTGAGGTTGGTTTTTCTTTCTTTTTTTTTTTCTAAAAAAAAAAAAAAAATTCCTTTGCATTTTAATGCATTCCATGCGCTATTTTGTTGTGGGTGTGTAGATGTGTATGGTGTCGATGTTGCTTGTGGCCGGAGGTAATGGCAGATTTTTCTTTCTTGTTTTTTTTTTTTTTTTCATATGTTTCCCTTTCGATTTTTGCTTCTTAGAGTTATTTGCCATTTTGTTTTTGTTTTGTTGTGGTTTGAATTTCATTGTGCTATTCGGTTTTGTTGATGGGTAGTTGTGTAGGGGTTTTGGTTTTGTTTGTGGCCGGAATCTATGGCGGATGTTGGTGTTTTTACAAGTAGTGGGTGACTATTAATTTTCTTAAGATAGGCTTTGGTGAATTAAAGCATCAGATTTGGGAAGGGGGTATGCTATGTTTCAAATACCCATCATGTGTTCGACATAATTCCTTAGAGAGATTATTAGTTTTGATTTGATATTTTCCTGTATTTGAATCTGATAACTGTATTATCATTTTTCATACACAAATTAATTATGCACGTTATGGCACACACAGACTAACCTATGTGCACACCCTGGTTTGTCACATCAACCTGGTTTAGGCTTTGTTTGCTTATTTTGAGTTATTGTTGTAATGTATTGTTCAGGGGAGCAGCCTCATGTTGAGGTTGGTGGGCAATAAGGGACGCAAGCTACGGATGGTGGCCATGCTCGGCGTAGGAGGCCTTTAGCATGACATAGCCAAGAACATCCGTAGCGCAGTTGAATACTATGAGACGGATTATCAATGTTGGCTACATGTGCTCATTTCAAGATCATTCGTAGCTACGTGTGCTCATTTGGAGCTAGTTGATAAGTACTTTACTTTAGTTCACTTGGGTAAATTTATGTATTCTGATTATGATATTTGATAGCTAATCCTTGGTTGATTTACACTTTTAATTTGTTTTTCGTTTGTTCATCCAAACGCTCCTTGTGTACGTTATGACACTCTCATGTTCTATGTTATGGCACCGTCATCTTGATCCAAGTGCGCACAGAAGTGTAAAACATCATCATGTATGGTTTGCATGTATTCAATCTATTTGAATTTGTGCACATAATGGCATATATAGATCAACAGAAGTGCATGCCAGTTCAAGGTCAAATTAGTTCTACACATTATGGCACACACAGATCCACATAAGTGTTTCCCTTTCTGTATGTTAGGACACGCTCATATTCTACGTTATGGCTACATCATTCTTTTGCAAGTGAACAAAGAAGTGTATAAAATCATCATGATTTACGTGTATTCAATCTATTACAATCTTAATATATAATGGCAGTATGGCACTCAACGAACAACATAAGTGCATGCCAGTACAAGACTAGAATAATTTTACACATTATGGCTCACCGAGATCAACATAAGTGCACGCGAGAACATGGTCCAATTAATATTACACATTATGGCACACATGGTGTAACGCACATGCACACCAATTTCTTTTATGCCTTTTCGTACAGAAACTCAACACGCCCAATATGGCACACACAAGGAAACCTAAGTGCACACCATAGTGCATCACCTCATTCTAGTTTTTGAGGCTACAATCTGTCAGTACCACTGTACATTTTGGCACACACAGTATAACTTAGGAGCACACCAAATTTAGTTTCGTCTTTCCAACCGTTATGGCACAACCATTTTCATGAAAGTGCACACCACATGAGAAAAGCATTTCGTAATCAATTAACCAAACTTCTCATATTTTCAAAATGCCCATAATAGCGTCTAGAAGAAATGGATACCAAAAGGAGAGTTTTGAAGTTCTCAAATAACCACTAAAGAAGAGTTTTTAAGCTCTAAAAACATTAGGACCAATCGAGGTACATGAGCTCAAGGCTTCCTTGGCCATTGTGGCACATTCATTACCCCATAAGTGCACACACGAAATTCATGACTACAGAGAAGGGGATGTGTGAATGTACACAGGGTCTTGTGGCTTGTGCGGCACACTCATTACCCCATATGAATTAGGTGGATGTGGCATGAGGGCTTGTGCACTTTGGTGGAGCACTGTGTGCCATTATATGCAGAATTAGTGTGTGTATGAAAAGACGGTTAACATTGGGGTGTGCACTTAGATTGTGTTGTTTGTGCCGTATGTGCACTGCCCCGTAAACGTGGGTGCACACAGTCACATATGCCGAGGCTAGTGTGTGCAATTCAGCATTGTAGGGGCTGCCGTTTAGTAGGGCGAACACAGTTGGGGAGGGCATGAACGTTACTGTTGCCGCATGCGATTCCACACATTGTTATGGGATTTAAACTGGCCTATTAGTGCATGATTACACACTCTATTACCTGTCCCTATGAATTTAAATTATGAACACAACCATGGCTACGTATTCAAATATAGAACTTATTGTCATGGTATTCTGTTGCCATTATTCCGACGGGGGAAAATCAATTGGTCCACACCGTTGGCTGCTTCAAGATGCACATGTTTGGAGAGATTCACAGGCGTTGGTCGGAGAGGTCCCTGTCGCAGTGGTGTCGTTCGCGGAATAGCAGAAAGAATAGAGTCCTGAATCATCTACTTCTCCTATATTCTTGGGATAATTTCAAATGCAATATTAATTATTAATTATTGGGTGCTGAAAATTACCCTTGTATCCCTTGAAATTACTTATACTAATGATCTCCTTATTACTAATTAATTAATATAAACCTGGATGGAATTCAACGGCTTGGATTAGTTCTTATGTTCCTACCTAAACATGAGTTCTCACTTGAAGCCCTCCCTATATATATATATATATATATATATATATATATATATATATATATATATATATATATATATATATATATATATATATAATTTTGCATACAGTTACTGACTCAAAATAATTTTATTATTTCTCCAGTGATAGATATATCAATCAAGATATATCTTATCTTATGGAAGTTGAGTTTCAAATCACAGCAACTTCCATGTAACTTCTCCAAACAGATATATTTTCATCTATAAATATATTGGAGAAACATCTGATAGGGACATGCATTTTACAAGCAATTATTTTGCAGGAAACCAAGATACTTCACAGGCTTACATCTCTACAGGAAATTCTCAAACAAAGCAACTTGAGAATTTCATTCATCTTCTTGTATCCCATAAGATTAAATCTTGAACCTTGTTGCTTTTATAGAGGGAGATTTAAAGCTTATAGGAAAGTGATTACACGCCTGAAGATATCAAATGATCCAGTTTTTGTTCCCTGTTGTATTCTGTATTATTGTTGTATCTCAAATGTATTACAGATTACAAGCACTTTTTCCAACATCCAAGAAACCATAAAGAACCAACCACCACCAAAACCATTGGTGAGGAAGAAAGGCAGGAAGGGAAGCTGCATCGCCAGAGACTGCCGCCGCCGTCGAACTGCTCAGCTGCGTCCACCATTTCTGTTGCCGCCAAAGAGAGAGAAGGAGGTTCAAGGATTGTTGCTTCACCGCCGGATCTGCTGTCCACACTGGAAATCAATATCACCGTTTCTATTGCCGCTGCTGTTGAGGAAGAAAGGCAGAAAGGGAAGCTGCACCGTTGAAGACCGTCGATCTGCTTAGCCACAGCGTCCACCATTTCTGTTGCCACCGGAGAGAGAGACAGAGGTTCGAGAGCTGTTGCTTCACCGTTGAATCTGCTGTCCACACCGGAAATCAATTTCACCATTTTATGTTGCCTCCAGAGAGAAGACGGAGGCTTCGCCGCTGAATAACACTTGGACACTTGTATGTTTTTTATATTCCATTATGTTTGTGATTTTTTATTTTTTTTTTTGGATTTTGTCATTTTCTCGAAATTGAACGAAACGCACAAAAACAGTTTTCTGTTACGTAGCTAAACATGGGAAAGGAAAATGTTTTCCGAAAAATGACTCTTTTTCTAGAAAACATTTTTCAGAAGTCATTTTCCTACTTTCCAGAAGTCATAAAGTGATAAAAACAATTGCATGCATACATTCATAAAAACAATAGAATTGAAATTTTCAATAATATATAAAAAGATTATATTATTATTAGTGTTGAGATTTTAATAACAAAATTCATTTAAACTTGAAGGGGTTATTGATCGAGTGTGAAGACTATGGAAGTTATTTAGGCTTTTTTTTTTTTTTTTTTTCAATGGTGTTCCTTTCTAGATGATTGGGTCCAAGTTAAGTTGGTTTTAAAAAAAATTGCTTCTGCATGTAGACTTTATAGTCAAGAACACATTCATTACGCTCATAACTCGGCTTGTAGCACTCGTGATCAGAAACCCATTTTTGCTATTACGAGCACTATTATGCTCGCAGCTTGGTTCGTAGCAAGAATCATCATAAAGCCAAATTTGATACTACAAATGAAGTTACGCATGTAGGACTATAGGAGATAATCATAAACTTGATTTTGCAATTATGAGCAGCATTACGCTTGTAATAGTTCACGTAATAGCCATCATTAGAATCATGTACCTGTTATACGTTATGAGGCACGCTCATTAATCACGTAATAGGCCTTGTAACGCAGAAAAATCTGAGAATTATAAAAGGGGAGAGTTAGAAATTTCAAAGGAGCTTTTGTTATTTTTAGGTTTCTCCTTAAATTAGCCTTGGAGTTCATTTTCCTTTTCAAATTCCAAACACTTTTAGCTTTTAATACTTGTTAACATATTATAGACCTACTGCAAAGGTGAATGTTGATCAAACTAAATGAAAAAATAAAAAATAAAAAAAATGATGTGTTAATTTAAACAAAACGACATCGTTTTGGACCATGAACCACAATATAATTTGATATATGTTGCCTAACATTTAACATATTTCTCTTAGTATATACCATTAAATAAGAAGAAATTAGAAATACCTAATACATGTCCTCATAAATTTATTAATATTTAATATTGAAGAAAAAATTTTAAATTTTTTCTATATTTAATTTTATGTAATAAGAAGACTCCAATATAATGTGTAATAAATGTAAAATAACCTCATTTGAAAATTAGACTCGCAGTTTTAATTTACCATAATAGAGTGTCACCACATCATTAGAATATAAAATAATATCATGATTTATACTCACCAACCTCTATTAAATGATATATACTCTCTCCCTGTAATTCCGTAATGGCCGTTTGGTTCACGGAATAGGCCGGGAATTGCATAGCATTCCCAGTAATAGGCCTATTCCTTTGTTTGGTAACCATTTCTATTACCAGGAATAATATTCCTGGTAATAGCCTATTACCTCAAATAAGGTAATAGCTATTACTAGGGCGCCCCTGGTATTAGCCTATTACTGAACGCTCAGGAATAGATTTTAGAATCTACTAGTATTTGCACCCGTGCGATGCACGGAATAGATTTGTTGTAATATATTAAGAAAATATGAATCGATATATAATTATTTAAATTAGAACATCAAATATTATATAGTGCAACTAAAGATATAATTTGAATCGTTTATATATTTTGATGTTATCATTGCTTGAATTTGTGCAAATAGTTGCTCAAATTAATAGCTAGTGTCTAGATGTACGCATGCGGTCCTATAATTTTGAAGATTTTATTTATCATTGTTTAGTATTTTCATACATTAGGCAAATGTGCTCGTTCTCTAACAACTCAGTTATAGAAATGAATTGCTATCCTTATTCATTTGTATGGAAAATATATCTTTTTGTCTAGATATATAGCAATTTTTTCATTTAAAAAAAAATTAAGATCACCAATTATATTTACACATTATTGAAA